>NW_021611711.1:0-4515 GCF_004785775.1 Grammomys surdaster | reverse complement strand
CACCTAGCGATGGCGGACTTTGTCAGCTCTCGTGGCGGCTCCCAACAACTGCCCCTTTTTGTTTAAATATAGAGGGTGGCAGGGGTCCCTGGGAAGGTTTCGTAACTCCCAATTTTGGGGAGTCTCACGGCGGGTCTGAGTCTCTTTAGAGGGCGGTGCTCAAACTCTTACCCGTCACGGGGTCAGCCTCCCCACCCGAGGCTGCCCTGTCTTAGGTGGCCGAGCCTTATCCGTCCACTCCGTTATTGACTTACCAGACCTTCTATCCGTGGAACGAACACCTTAGTGGGCAGGGACTGTGTACAGAAATGTTTGAGGCTTTACAGGGTGTCTTTACCAGAAGCCCTAGGGCGCAGCGGCTGAGGAATCTGTCTACTGGCTATTTCCTTTTAGATTTGTCAAACAGACACTGGCCAATGTCCTGTGTCTAGGCTGACTGACATTTCTTCACAGCCAGCACCAAAGAATGGTGAGCTCTATGTCTAGGCTACGAGGGTCGCGCACCCACACCTGGCATTCTCTGAATGTGCGCTCCAGGTTGTGGCCACTCGTAATGCCTGTCACCGGGTAATATCACCATTCGTGGTATACCTCTGGCATATGAGATCAGCTTATTCCCGTCGTTGGGATCAATTGACAGCCGGTCTGGAGACAAAAGGATGGAGTTATCTAACTGACTGCCCTTAGCCTGTCTAGCATGGTACCAGTTATGACTCAAACCCACGGCCTGATCAAGCGAATTCCATCTTGGGGGAATAAGCGATCAAAGAACCAACAGTTTAAAACCGTCTCCCTTACCCTACCAGGTGCAATGGAAACACAAGTCCTCTGGGTACAAGGGCTAAGGGGAACAGAAAGAGATGCAAACACCCATCCCTGTGCAATGGAGTCATCTCCTAGGGGTGCAAGGGCTGTTTGTCTCAAGATTCAGGTACCACAGCTATACAGACAAGGGTCAGCCAGGCCGAGACTCCTCACTGACCCAGTGTATTGGGCAAATCTCTGGGGTGCAACGCTGATGGCCTAACATTTAGCACCACCACTCGCAAGGGGAGGACTGTTCATTTTCGAAGCAGTGAAAGCTACACTGCAGGGAAAGCCCCTAGTACTTTGGTCACAAACGCCTGGCCAATAATAGCCTTGCCAAAATTCTATTGAGCTATGAGTTCGCAAACCAATCAAAGGATGAATACTAAACCACAACTTAGGGTAAACTAAACAGGCTTACTCCCACTTACTTAAAAAAAAAGGAAGGGGGGAAAAGGAAAAGAAAGGAAGAAAGTTGAAGAATTCTGGGAGGACAGTCCCTCAGTCAGGAACAGATCCACGTGCGTCGAGTTGATGTTCACCACAGCTGCTCTCAATTTTCTGAGTGTCTCACTGAAGTTTTCTGAGCAGTTTCCTGTAAGATACTGAAATAATTTTCTGGACAGATTAGTTACACGAGTAAAGTTTTTATACTGTACACTGGTGATGTAAAGTGTACCCAGTTTTTCCTCACATCTCAATTGGGCTAGTTGAAAGAGGATATCCAATCTCTCTCTCACTAAATCAAGGTGTTGATTAAGGATGATTAGCCCGCCTTTTAGTAGGGTACTGGCGGAGGTTTGAAGGTTAACAGTCTCTGTCACCGTGGCTGACAATTGGGGGTAGTGCCCACCTGAACAGAGCAATCTCAGTGGCAGTGGCGATAACGGCACTAATTAATATCGTCGTCACTATGGCTGCAGTTATACCAAATCTCCTTTTTGTCTAAATAATGACAAAGTGGAATGAGTCTCCACGGGGATGGGAACCCATCGCGTGACTCTGGCAACCATAGTGCAAGTGAATCTTTAGAATTCCAACACTGGGACATCCAGCAGGTTTTATTGGTACAATTCTTAAAGGTGGAATTTGATAAAATAAACAAAAATACTAGGAACCTGTATCCCTTGGATCAGTACAAGGGCTATCATCAGAGCCTGGAGGGTCTGTCTGGGTGTCACCTTCCAGTATCGCGAGTCGCCTCGTCAGCCGCTCTGGTAGCCAAAACGGATTGTCTTCTTCCTGTGGAAACACACAGACCGCTCCCCTGGCTTTTATTAAAATAGAATCCGGACTTTTTCATTGTCCGGTCAAGATGTCTTTTTATTTGTCCATCTCTTTTGGCCTATCAAGCTGAAAATGAGGTTTTAGCCAATTAATATCTGTTAACAACTTTTGAGAATCACTTTTCTGGAGCAACAAGTACTCTAAAATCTTAAAGCTCATTGTACTAGAGCAAGGGCTTGTGGAAAAACTCCTTTAGAGAGATCAGCCAATAAAATATACAACGAATAATATATACTGAGAGATTTAAACGCCTTAACCTTTTGTATTAAAGCAACAACAAATTTTTTAAGGCCATTAATTATTCTTTGAGGCAAGCTTTTTTAATGAATGGCTTCATGGGCTCTCAAAAATCACAAGCAATTTTACTTAATGTAAACCTCTCACCTTTACCAGGAGGTAAAGGAACTGTATAGAACACTCTTTTAAATCTATAATAATTTTTTATATGTATTTACTTGAATGGCAGCTGGAGTAGGCAAGTCAGGCTGTAGTGCCCCATTAGTCTTATAAATCTTAAATTTGAACTTTCTCTGTGTAGCCCTGGCTGTCTAGGAACTCACTCTGTAGACCAGGCTGACCTTGAACTCAGAAATCCGCCTGCCTCTGCCTCCTTCAGCAAATCCTACCGGTGTGCGCCACCACTACCGGCTTCTAGGGTTTTTGAATTAATTGAATAACCAACTCTTTTTAGCTGAGTGAAGTATCAAATAAAGCCAAGCTGAAGGCAATCTTGTCCTCTAATAATTGTTAATTAGCCCCAGTATCTATCAATCTTTTAAAACCCTTTTTCTTTTAATTATTAATTTAAGATTAGGTTTTTAGTTACTGATAAGACCTAATATACATCAGAGGAACCAAGGCCATTTTGTCTCTATCACACCCAACAATTTTGGCCTGGCCCAAAAGCTGTTTTGAATTTCTTTGAGTCTGAGGCTGACACCTCCCTAAGGAACAAGCAAGGCAATAAACAAATTCTAGAGAACACCCTTTTTGAGGCGGGACAGGACAAAAGGAAAGTCTGAAATCTAAGCTCCTGTCTCAACTACTCTGTTAAAGTCTAATTTAAATGTAAATGTTTTAATCTTGGCCTATATCCTGAGGCCTGGCCCAAGGATTATCCTTCTTGCACCAAGGACAGGTGTGTCAGGTAACCTTGGTCACCTGGCTGTTGTTTAAGTCTCTGTTCCTGGGACAGTCACTTTAAAAACTATCTAAATTTTTACATTTAAAACATTCCCCATCTCTATGGCTCTGTGTAATTATGGTCAGACCCTGGTTGTATGAGGGTGCAATTTCATTGCAAAGACAAGTATCTAAGTCTGTCTTTGCTTGTATGTTCTGAGGACTGTGTGGGCAGTTTAACCTGATTAATATCACACTGACCTTGTCTTACAAGCACGTTAAGATCTCAGCCTGCGTGTCTTAATTTAAATGTAAACGTTCTAAATCTCTAGCAGGCCAGTATTGTATCACAACCCGTTTTAAATATTTTTATTTAACTCTACTTGCTGTCCCCCTTTCCATAACATGGGCGAATCAAAAAAATTTTAAACTCAAGATTACAACTGCCAACTGTAGCCAATGGAATACTGGCAGTTTAACTAAACTTTTAAATATCTTTGTAGCATTAGAGTGTAACCATTAATTTTGAGAAGCAAAAGCAAAACCAATTTAAACAATTTATCTTCTCTAAAATCAACACCAAGCAGACCACCCCTATGTTGTAAAGTTTTGTCGCCAATTCTCTACACATGAATGTATGAAGCAGCTTTTAATCTCATTGAAGAGACATTGGTCTAAAATCTTACTTTCTATATACCTGGTTTCTGAACGACTCTAACACTGAGCTAGTTCCACGCCACCTTTCGTTATCAAAGTTGTAAATTTTTAATTACACCCAATAATTTAAGCCAATAGTCTATAACCAAGACATGTAGAACATTTTTATACTTTTAAAACCAATTAGAAACAACAATGAAGTGGCTATATATCTTATTTTTAGATCAAACAAAATTTCTTGTCTTTCTAGCTGTAATTTCAAGAGAAAAGCACTTTGTCACAGAGGTTTTTCTAGGACAAAATGACTCTTAGCTTCCTTATAAAACCCAAAATGTTGCTGGTCTCTTTTAAAAGCAGCTTATGTCAACCTCAATTCCTGAAAAGACCTTTTTTGCTCCCAAAGGTTGGATCAAGCAGTTTTAACGATCTTTCTTTTTGAACACGTAACAAACACAGAACATTTAGACAACGAAACAAAAGGCAAACACAACACGTGGACATTGGCGCGCCAAGGACAAGAGACAAAAAGGACTCTAAGAACTACAGAGAATTTTAGGACTTTTCCCGAATTCTCTGCTTCTAGATGAACTCTGAAATAGCCTTTTCATTCTTTTTGTTGACACAGCTCAGAGAGAGGGCACC
>NW_021611710.1:0-2012 GCF_004785775.1 Grammomys surdaster | reverse complement strand
AATTGATTTGGCTCCAGTGGAAAGATTGAAACCCAGGATCCTACAGATAGCCTTGTTTAAACTCTGTGAGTCACAAGAGAAGTCCAAAGATGTGAATGTGCGAAAGATACTTGTAAAGAAGAGTATTTGAAGGGATTTTAAGGGAGCTGAAAGAGGTAGGTTGGAGAGGAAATGGCTAAAATTCATTATATATGGGTCTTACTTAGGGTTTACTTACTGTGAATAGAAACCATGACCAAGGCTACTCTTTTTTTGGTTTTTTGAGACAGGGTTTCTCTGTGTAGCCCACGCTGTCCTGGAACTCACTCTGTAGACCAGGCTGGCCTCCAACTCAGAAATCTGCCTGCCTCTGCTTCCCAAGTGCTAGGATTAAAGATGTGTGCCACTACCGTCTGGCCAAGGCTACTCTTATAAAGCCAACATTTAATTGGGGCTGGCTTACAGGTTCAGAGGTGCAGTCCACTACCATCAGGGCAGGAACATGGCAGCATCTAATCAGACATGATATAGAAGTAGCTAAGAGTTCTACATCTTTATCTGAAGGCTGCTACCAGAATATTGGCTTCCAGGCATTTAGAATGAGGGTGTTAAATCCCACACCCGCAGTGACACACAGTGACACAGGTACTCCAACTCACCACATGTTCCTATAGTCCAATCCCTGGGCCAAGCATATACAAACTGTCAAAATATGGAGTTGTATTTTTTAAAAAATAAAAATTGTAAATATTAAACAAAATTTTTATGTAATGTAAATAATGAAGTTCTTTTTTGTTTGTATTTGGTATCTGTCATACCAAAATCACCAATGATTTAAAAATAACAACAAAAAAAAACAGAAAATAACAACAAATAAAATTATAGACACCAAGTTCCAAGCCAAGGTTAGTAATTATTGCATGTTAAATAATATGATCAATAATAGTGATGAAAGATAATCAATTTTTTTTTTTTTACCTGTGAAAGGAGAATTTGTCCTAGATAATCTTTCATTCATCAGTGGCTGCACATTCAAATAATTTTATGTATATAGAAATTTAGCCTGATGGTGGTGGTGCATGCCTTTAATTCCAGCACTTGGGAGGCAGAGGCAGGTGGATTTCTGAGTTCGAGAGTTCGAGGCTAGCCTGGTCTACAGAGTGAGTTCCAGGACAGCCAGGGCTACACAGAAAAACCCTGTCTCGAAAAAAAAAAACAAAAAGAAAAAAAGAAAGAAAGAAATTTTACGAAGATTGTCGATGTGGTTTTCATATGCTTGACAGGGAGTAGCAAGATTAGGAGGTGTGGCCTTGCTGAGGGAAGTGCATCACTGTTGGGGTGGGCTTTGAAGCTCTGATCTATACAGAAGAGCTAGATTTCTCCTAGCTGACTTGAGATCAAGATGTAGAAATGTCCCCGGGCTGTAGTGGCACACGCCTTTAATCCCAGCACTTAGGAGGCAGAGGCAGGCAGATTTCTGAGTTCGAAGCCAGCCTGGTCTACAGAGTGAGTTCCAGGATAGCCAGGGCTACACAGAGAAACCCTGTCTTGAAAAAACAAAAACCAAAAAAAAAAAAAAAGATGTAGAAATGTCAACTCCTCCAGAGAGCCTGCATGGATGCTACCGTGCTCCTGATAATTGGTAATGGACTGAACCTGTGAACTTGTAAGCCAGCCACAATTAAATATTGTCCTCTGTACGTGTTCTTGGTCATAGTGCCTCTTCACAGCTGTAAAACCTAAACTCAGACAATGTATTTATTTATGAAACCTCTCTCTTGTACTCAGTGGTTATCCAGGCTGATAGGTTAGTGATTTCTAAGAATCTACACTGCCCAGCATTACAGTTACAGTGTGGCTGCCTGCATGCTGGTGTCGAGTAGGTGCACATGTATGTGCATCAGAGACTTTACTGACTTAGTTCTGTCTCTCTACTCAGCTGTCCTCATCTGTTGTTTTTTTTGGGGGGGAGGGGGTTAATGGCTCGACCTGGTGTGAGAACCAAACCCCAGGAGAGCAACTCTGAAACAGAC
>NW_021611709.1:0-2912 GCF_004785775.1 Grammomys surdaster | reverse complement strand
TCACATAATAATCAAAACATCAGATGCAAAAAACAAAGAAAAAATACTAAAAGCAGTAAGGGAAAAAGGTCAAGTAACATATAAAGGCAGACCTATAAGAATTACACCGGATGTCTCACCAGAGACTATAAAAGCCAGAAGAGCCTGGACTGACATCATACAGACCCTAAGAGAACACAACTGCCAGCCCAGACTACTATACCCAGGAAAACTCTCAATCACTATAGATGATGAAACCAAGATATTCCATGACAAAGCCAAATTTGCACAATATCTTCCCACAAACCCAGCACTTCAAAGGATAATTGATGGAAAACGCCAACACAAGGAGGGAAACTACAACCTAGAAAAAGCAAGGAAGTAATCTTCCAACAACCCCAAAAGAAGATAACTATACAAACATAATTCTATCTCTAGTATCAAAAATAACTGGAAGCCACAATCATTTTTCCTTAATATCTCTTAACATCAATGGTCTCAATTCCCCAATAACAAGACGCAGACTATCAGACTGGATACACAAACAGGACCCAGAATTTTTCTGCATACAAGAAACGCATCTCAGTGACAAACACAGACACTACCTCAGAATAAATGGATGGAAAACAATTTTCCAAGCCAATGGTCCCAAGAAACAAGCTGGAGTAGCCATTCTAATATCAAATGAAATCGACTTTCAACCAAAAGTAATCAAAAAAGGTAAGGAAGGACACTTCATACTCATCAAAGGAAAAATCTACCAAGGTGACCTCTGAATTCTGAACATCTATGCTCCAAATGCAAGGGCACCTACATACATAAAAGAAACTTTACTACAGCTCAAAACACACATTACACCTCACACAATAATAATGGGGGATTTCAACACCCCATTCTCTGCAATGGACAAATCATGGAAACAGAAACTAAACCGAGATACTTTGACATTAACAGAAGTTATGAACCAAATGGACTTAACAGACATCTATAGAACATTTCATCCTAAAACAAAAGAATATACCTTTTTCTCAGCACCTCATGGTACCTTCTCCAAAATAGACCATATAATTGTTCACAAAACAGGCCTCTACAGGTACAAAAAGATTGAAATAATCCCTTGCATCTTATCAGATCACCACGGACCAAGACTTGTCTTTAATAAAGACAAAACCAATGGAAAACCCACATGCACATGGAAACTGAACAACTCTCTACTCAATGATGACTTGGTCAAGGAAGAAAGAAAGAAAGAAAGAAAGAAAGAAAGAAAGAAAGAAAGAAAGAAAGAAAGAAAGAAAGAAAGAAAGAAATTGAAGACTTTTTAGAATTCAATGAAAATGAGGACACATCATGCCAAAACTTGTGGGACTCCATGAAGGCAGTGCTAAGAGGAAAACTCAAAGCTCTAAGTGCTTAGAAAAAGAAACTGGAGAGAGCATACACTAACAACTTGACTGCACAACTAAAAGCTCTAGAATAAAAAGAAGCAAATTCACCCAAGAGGAGTAGAAGGCAGGAAATAACCAAACTCAGGGCTGAAATCAACCAAATAGAAACAGAAAGAACAATACAAAATATCAACAAAACCAGGAGCTGGTTCTTTGAGAAAATCAACAAGATAGATAAACCCTTAGCCAGATTAACCAGAGGGCACAGAGACAGTATCCAAATGAATAATATCAGAACTGAAAAGGGAGACATAACAACAGAAACTGAAGAAATTCAAAAAAATCATCAGATCCTACTACAAAGGCCTATACAGAACAAAACTGGAAAACCTAGATGAAATGGACAACTTCCTAGACAGATAACAGGTACCAAAGTTAAATCAGGAGCAGATAAACCATCTAAACAGTCCTATAACTCCTAAGGAATTAGCAGCAGTCATTAAAAGTCTCCCCACCAAAAAAAGCCCAGGCTTTAGTGCTGAATTCTATCAGACCTTCAAGGAAGACCTAATACAATTCTTTTCAAAATATTCCACAAAATAGAAACAGAAGGATCACTACCCAATTTGTTCTATGAAGCTACAATTATACTCATACCCAAAACCACACAAAGACCCAACATATAAAGAGAACTTCAGACCAATCTCTCTTATGAATATTGACGCAAAAATACTCAATAAAATTCTTGCAAACCTAATCCAAGAACACATCAAAACAATCATCCATCATGATCAAGTAGGTTTTCTCCCAGGAATGCAGGGATGGTTCAATATTGAGAAATCCATCAATGTAATCCACTATATAAATAAACTCAAAGAAAAACAACCACATGATCATCTTACTGGATGCTGAGAAAGCATTTGAGGAAATTCAACATCCCTTCATGATCAAAGTCTTGGAAAGATCAGGAAATCAAGGCCCCTACCTAAACATAGTAAAAGCAATTTACAGCAAACCAGTAGCCAACATGAAACTAAATGCAGAGAAACTTGAAGCAATCCCAGTAAGATGAGGGACAAGACAAGGCTGCCCACTCTCCACCTACCTATTCAATATAGTACCGGAAGTCCTTGCCAGAGCAATTAGACAACAAAAAGAAGTCAAAGGGATACAAATAGGAAAGGAAGAAGTCAAAATATCACCATTTGCAGATGATATGATAGTATACTTAAGTGACCCCCAAACTTCCACCAGAGAACTCCTAAACCTGATAAACAACTTCAGCAAAGTGGCTGGTTATAAAATCAACTCAAACTCTGTAGCCTTCCTCTACATGAAAGATAAACAGACTGAAAAAAAAATTATTGAAATGACACCCTTCATAATAGTTGCAAATAATATAAAATACCTTGGTGTGAATCTAACCAAGCAAGTGAAAGACCTGTATGACAAGAACTTCAAGTCCCTGAGGAAAGAAATCGAAGAAGATCTCAGAAGATGGAAAGATCTCCCATGCTCATGGATTGGCAGGATTAATATAATAAA
>NW_021611708.1:0-1793 GCF_004785775.1 Grammomys surdaster | reverse complement strand
TATAGAAATAACTTCAATGTCCTGGAGTAATTGAGAGGTTACGTAGAAACCTCTGCTGCATCCATTGCATGAAATACAACCTGGTCATTTAAAATATCAAAGAGTGGATAAATGCAGCTACAGGAAGGCTGCTGAGGGAATGAAGCAGAGGAGGAAAGTTGACCTTAAGGTTACAGACCGCATGATTCCATATACAACCATTCTCAAAATAACACAATAAGTGTTGGCCAGGAGTCAGACACAGGGCTGTAAGAGGAAAGAGCTGTGCTTGGAGCTACAGGGGTGGAGCCTGGGAATAGCATGGTGATAGTGTAATTGTGGATCTGGGTTGCAGTGGTGAGAACACAAATTTACTGGTAGAAAGATGAATTTGTATAACACTCATACACAAGCTTGTGAACCTAGGGATAAGTTCTAAGGTTGTACATGTCTTAGTCAGGGTTACTACTGCTGTGATAAAACACCATGCCCAAAAGTAATTTGGGGAGGAAATGGTTTATTTGGTTTATACTTCCATATCACTCTTCATCACCGAAGGAAGTTAGACAGAAATTCAAGCAAGACAGCAATCTGGAGGCAGGAGCTGATAGAGAGGCCATGGCTGGACACTGCTTACTGGCTTGCTCCTTGTGGCTTGTTCAGCCTGCTTTCTTATAGAACCCAGGACCACCCACCCAGGAGTGTTCCCACTCAAAATGGGCTGGGCCCTTCTCCAACAATCATTAATTAAGAAAATGCTCTACAGACTTGACCACATCCCTATCTTCTTGAGGCATTTTCTCAATTAAGGTTCCTTTCAGATTTTTCTAGTTTGTGTCATGTTGACATAAAACTAGCCAGCCCATTACAAATATCTATTTCCTAGCTTTGATATTATACTGTAGTTATAGAAGACATATCACTGGATGAGGAGTGCACAGTATCTCTCTGTATTATCAACTCTGAGATTCCATTTTAATGAATCTTAGGAAAATAAGAAAATAATATTTCTTTAAAAGACATTATGTGGAGGCTGCAGAGATGACTCAGTGGCTAGTGGTGCATAGAATACTTGCAAAGGACCTAAACTCAGTTCTTAGGATCAACTTGGGACAGTTTATAAATGCTTCTAATTCCAGTTCCAAAGAATCAAATACCTTCTTCTGGTCTCTGAAGACACTTGCAGGCATGTGAACACACTCCCACACAGACAGACAGACAGACAGACAGACAGACAGACAGACAGACAGACACACACACACAGACACACACACAGACACACACACACACACACACACACTCACACAGACACACACAAATTAAAATAAAAATAAGTCTCTGTTTAAAAGAGAGATCAAGAGGCTGCGGAATAGCTTCCTCAGTAAAGTGCTTGCTGTACAAGCAGGAGGATTTGATTTCAATTCCAAGCACTGAGCTACAAGGTTGAGCATGGCACAATATGCTCACAATCCCACATGCTCAGGTGAATCCACAGACTTTGCTGTACAATATGCCTTGCCAAGTCGGTGAGCTACAGGGAAAAGTGAAAGACTATCTCAAAGGACAATCTGGACTCTGGTGAAGTACACCCAAGTCTGCCCACTGGACCCACACATCTGCACACAAAGAACACACATGGAAAAAGGGAATAAGGATCATTTCTTTTAAAAAAAAAACCCTCATGTTTGAACAACTCATTTATATTTTAGTAATGTTTTGCATATTAACATTTTTAATAGGTAAAGTGGAGCAAAATGGGAAGCATCCAAAAGAAATACAAACAGAAGTAAATGATCTACCTGAACTAAAAGTGT
>NW_021611707.1:0-1082 GCF_004785775.1 Grammomys surdaster | reverse complement strand
GAAATGATAGAGAGAACTCATAGTTCTTTACTGAAGTTCCTACAAAGAATTAAACATTCAAAGCAGTTCTGCCTTCATCTTACAGAAACGTAAAGTGTACCAGTTTAAAATGATACATTAATAAAATTTTACTAAAACAGAATGCATGTTTAAACAGATACAAATGGACAGATAAAAATATTAGTAATCTAAATGTTGATCATAAATAAGCAACATAGGGCAGGAGAATGAGATAACTCAGAAGTGGAAAGTTCTGGCTGGTCTTCCACAAAATGTTTGTCAATTTCAAACATCTACATGGGGACCAACAATTACCCATAACATGAAGATCAAGAGTTCTGAGGCCACATTCCGGCAAAACTAAAGATGAGGCACATATGATAATCATATTCAGCCACAGATGTAAAATACTCCTATTTGTACAAAATTTTCTGAAGAAACACAGGAGCAAAGCAGAACATCATACACCTGAAATCCAGTGATTCTGAAACCTCAGGCAGAATTGATATCATGAGCATATGCCATCTTTAGAAATAGAATATTATCTTTATATTGGGACAAATTTCAAAATTTAAGATGTGGATAAAGAGCAGCACAGAAGCCTGCACTTATTTTACAATAATATGTCAGGTGGCTTGTGTGGTTTCTATATCTAATATCAAGACATGAAGGGCTTCATAGAGAATTTTTTTCTTGGAAAAAATAAAAGCAATAAAGTTTAAAATATAAAACCAATAGTCTTGCAAAATATATTAACATTGAAGAGCAAATATTTATACAGTGTCTTATGTGATTTCGGGACAGGGACTAATGGTGAATGTATTGCATCATGAGAACAAACTGAAGGATCAAATTCAACAACAATACAGTTGACACACAGAACAAAATTTGTCTTATCTAAAAGAAATGCAGGGGTATGGCTATAGCAGAGATTGAGGGAATGGCCAGTGAAAACTTGCCCAACTTCATGAAGCTCATCAAAAAGAAAAGCAAAGTATGTATGCTTTGGCCCTTCTTAGAAGGAGTAACAAAATTCTCATGGGGGCACATGTGGAGACAATGAGTGGGACAGAAACTGAAGG
>NW_021611706.1:0-4697 GCF_004785775.1 Grammomys surdaster | reverse complement strand
GTGTTATATGGCTGTCTCTGCTGTCACTTTGTGTGTGAGTGCCCTCTGGTGTCAAATCAGCAAAGGAAGTTGCAGGTTAGAAACAGCATGGACAGAAAGTTAGACTGTGAGAAAGATATGTTGTTGGTGGTGATGATTTTTGCATTGACATGAGCCTCTTTGTTATTAATTGAGGTTAGTTTTACAGAATAAATATTTCTCTATGACATTATCAGAAATGAGATGTCCTTTGATCATGAGAACCCTGTTGTCTCCCTCTTCTGCCCCTCCCACTCCTGTTCCTCTTCCCACATATGTTAATACTTCAAACACATTGCTCGTTAATACCTTTTCTTTCTTTCTTTCTTTCTTTCTTTCTTTCTTTCTTTCTTTCTTTCTTTCTCTCTCTCCCTCTTTCTTTCTTTCTTTCTTCCTTCCTTCCTTCCTTCCTTCCTTCCTTTCTTTCTTTCTTCCTTCATTTTTTAAAATGTTAATTAAAGGCTTTATAAGTTTGGTAATGCTCAATAACAAGATGCCCATACAACAGAAGTGTAACCCAATACCCAACCTAGACATACCAACTATCTTTGACTGGTAGAGATGCGCAAACAGCCATCTCCATGTTCCCCTCCCCCATCTTGTTTCCTAGCTCTTCCTCCTCTCCTTCCTCCTCTTCTTCCTCTCCTTACTCCTCCCAACATAGCACCTCCTACATATCACCCTTCCTGTTAAGATAAAACTTTTCTCTCAAAATACAATTAGAGCATAACTATACCAATTTGTATCAGTAAGGTACAAGATAGACCTAATACCCAGTCCATCATTTTGTTGACTAACCAGAACCTCTGTCATCTCTCCTAACTAAAAGACTTAGTTCTGAACCTGGCTTTTTTCTTGGCTTTAGAATGAATGTCAGCTGAAAACCATCCTTTCAAGTCTTTTCTGTCAAAGTAAATAGCCTGGATTGACTATGAGACTGTAAGTCTTCAACCCCGTCAGAAATCCAGAATGACTGAATTAACTGAAATTATGGGAAGCACAAAACACAGCTTCTAAAACTTAGCCAATTCATAGAGACCTCTGAACACCCAGACAGTCCCTATACTACAAAACGTTGGAGCATCCGATCTTCAGCCTTCTGGCCCAGGATCATCTGACAGACCTAGTGATACAGAATTATTAAGGGCTGATTATTCTGTCTTGGCAGATATAATCAGTCAACTATTCCTCAAGTGTGTCCTTTTCAGGACAGTAATTTGTCTATAGATGAAAAGAGGTAATTCTTGCCTAGTGGCTGTCTCACCACAACTGGAGTAACTCCAATTTCTTCTTAGAATCCAAGACAGGAAGCTTTCAGGAGCAGATAGGTCTCTAATCAAAATGACCCTTAATGCAGAAATGTTTGTAACGTCAATTCTGTGGACTTCTGACATTTTGAAAACCAACTATCCATATAAGGCAATCTGGACTGTTGTATGTTAACTCTTCTCAGCTATTTCTAAGTAAAATATAGAAAAACTCTAACAATAAACTCAGAGACATGAATTTGCTATAGGCCCTTAACTCACAGGCTAACCATCTTGAATCAGTTAAAAGAATTAAAGAAGGACTGGGCCTAAGCCTTGTATTCCTAAATGTGTTATATAGGCACAATGCCTATGACAGTAACAATATTAATCTCATTTCTATATCAATAAGAAATTCATACCAATGAAGACCTTAGATTTGAAATCAAAGTAAATTTTGTACCATTTAAGAAATTATAACTTCAGCTTAATAACGATTATACAGATTTCTAACAATAGGTTATGGCTATGCAATAAATCCTAGCTATTCCTCCCTGTTCCAACAAAACCACTACTTTTCCCTAGAAGGAAAGACCAGTATTAACTACCTCAGTCCCCAAGCCCAGGGAATAGGGGTGCCAACTCTTCATTAACTTCTTCAAGCTGATTATGGGCGTTGAGATATTAGAAGAAGGGCAGGGGGAAGAGTAAATTGATAAGCCTCTGATGTCTGTGTCTTCACTGCATTCAGCTGAGATTCCATGACATCAGAGGTTCGAGCAGGTCTGCTCAGCTTGCTTGATGAGTAGATATACCAAGTCTGCGTATTCTGCAATATACAATTCTCAAAACAAATTTTAGTGTCAAGATATTTTTTGTTTGAATTCTGGGATCTAGTCTTCTGGTGGCTTGTCTCTGCCATATCTAATCCATATTATTCTGGGAGTTTCTATGAGAGTGTGCTCCCACCATCTTCCCATTCCCGCCTCCCTGCTCTCAAATTCCCCAACACTAGGGAATCCAAACTATTGGGTGCCAAGGCTCTCCACTTCCACTGATGCCTGACAAGGGCACCCTCAACTACCTATACAGGTTGGAGCCATGAGTCACTCCCTTTGTGTTCTCGGGCTGGAGGTTTTAGAATGGTTACTCCAGCCTGTTTCTTAGGACCATTTGCTTGAAAACTTGTTTTCCAGCCTTTTACTCTAAGGTAGTGTCTGTCTTTGTCACTGAGGTGGGTTTCCTGTATGCAGCAAAATGCTGGGTCCTGTTTATGTATCCAGTCTTTTAGCCTTTGCCTGTTTATTGGGGAATTGATTCCATTGGTGTTAAGAGATATTGAGGAACAGTGATTGTTGCGCCTGTTATTTTTGTCATTAGAGGTGGAATTATCTTTGTGTGGCTATCTTCTTTTGGATTTGTTGGAAGAGGATTATTTTCTTGCTCTGTCTAGGGTATAATTTCCCTCCTTGTATTGGGGCTTTCCCGCTAATATCCTTTGTAATGCCTGGTTTGTGGAAATATATTGTGCAAATTTGGTTTTGTCATGGAATAGCTTGGTTTCTCCATCTATGGTAATTGAGAGTTTTTCTGGGTATAGTAGCCTGGGCTGGCATTTGTGTTCTCTTAGGGTCTGTATGATGTCAGTCCAGGATCTTCTGGCTTTTATAGTCTCTGGTGAGAAGTCTGGTGTAATTCTTATAGGTCTGCCTTTATATGTTACTTGATCTTTTTCCCTTACTGCTTTTAATATTTTTTCTTTGTTTTGTGCATTTGGTGTTTTGATATTATGTGACGGAAGGTATTTCTTTTCTGTGCTAGTCTATTTTGTGTTCCATAGGTTTCTTATATGTTTATGGGCTTCTCGTTCTTTAGGTTAGGGAAATTTTCTTCTATAAGTTTGTTGAAAATATTTATTGGCCCTTTAAGTTGGGAATCTTCACTCTCATATATACCTATTATCCTTAGGTTTGGTATTCTCATTGTGTCCTGGATTTCCTGGATGTTTTGTGTTAAGAACTTTTTGCATTTTGCGTTTTCTTTGACAGCTGTGTCAATATATTCTGTGGTATCTTCTGCACCCGAGATTCTCTTTTCTATCTCTTGCATTCTGTTGGTGATGCTTGCATGTATGACTCCTGATTTCTTTCCCTAGGTTTCCTATCTCCAGAGTAGTCTCCCTTTGTGATTTCTTTATTGTTTTAACTTCCATTTTTGTGTCCTGGATTGATTTTTTCAATTCCTTCACCTGTTTGTTTGTGTTCTCTTGTAATTCTTTAAGGCATTTTTGTGCTTTCTCTTTAAGGGCTTCTACCTGTTTACCTGTGTTCGCCTCAAATCTTTGAGAGTGTTATTTATGTCCTTCCTAAAGTCCTCTATCATCATCATTAGAAGTGATTTTAAATCCGAGTCTTGCTTTTCTGGTGATATGGGGAATTCAGGACTTTCTAGTGTGGGAGAACTAGGTTCTAAAGATGCCAAATACTCTGGGTTGCTGGTGCTTATGTTCTTGCGCTTGCCTTTTGCCATCTGGATCACCTTAGCCCTACCTGCCCTGTCTCTTACTGGAGCCTGTCTTTCCTATTTCCTTGGCTGTTTCAGAACTTTGTGGGGTGGATGTTACTACTAGGGTTAGAGCTGGGGCCCAAGATCTGCTCAGTGTTCAGGCCCAGACTGGAAGGAACTAGTGCTCTGGGCCAGGAGTGAATTCCTGGGTCCTAGTGGGTCCCAGTAACTCTCTGTTTGGGGGTGCAGGGGTTGCTGTCTCCTTACCTAAGATGCTGCCTGGGTTAGAGTTCCTGGGAGGCCCACTTCTCGGGGTTTTGTGAGATTGGGTGAAGAGCAGCCGCCTGGGATCTGCTCAGTGCTCGGGCCCAGATCGTCGTTAATACCTTTTAAAATACCACATATGTTAAGACCTTTTAAAAAATGCATTCTACATCTGAGAGTAACACACATGATTCATCTTTCTGAATCATTTTTACATACTATAGTCCTCAGCTCCATCTTCTTTTCTGCAGTGATGGATTCTATCCTTCCTTATGGCTGAGTAAGCCCTCAGTAAACGCTGAGCATGTAGGGAGCTTAATTGTGCACATGCTAAAGTGCACAGAATGCTCAAAGTCTCAGAGTGATGATTCAATTTAGCTTACAAAACTAGCAAAGGAAGGCAGGACTTACTCCCTGTTTCTTCGGCTAGCATTCACACTGTGGCTATATATTGGCTCCGCAGAGCCAGTTGCTCTCCATGGGCAATCGAGCTCCAATCAACCTTCCTGCCTCTCAGGACAAGAGAAAAGTCTGGAAGCCTACAGTGCTCTGAACATCAGGGGGCACAGCCTCTGGGACACAGAGTAAGTGAGCCAGGTCCACCATGACATACTCATACTGGCTCTGGGAGGAAGTGGGGTAGCAGTTGCCAGCACAACCCTT
>NW_021611705.1:0-1461 GCF_004785775.1 Grammomys surdaster | reverse complement strand
AAGTAGAAAGGGCCCAAGACCTTTGATATATTAGAGTACAATAAATACCGGCAGAAAGCAAACCTTTGATGGATGCTGGAGAGTCATGGTTAACACATTCCCTGACAAGTTCTGCTGCCTGAAGAATGTCACACTAGCGTTTTCAGAGTGGCATAAAGCTGTTTATTTCCTGGAAAATGGATATTTCCGATATTTTTTTTCCTCAAGAAAGTAAGGTAATTAAGAAGGAAAAGTGTTTATAATATGGTAGTGATTCTTTAACAGCTGTTTAGAACTTGTCTTCATTTACTTGTCATAGAAATTTAGATATGGTCTGTAGTATTCACCTTAGAGCTGACAGACTTTAAATATCCTGACAAGGGTCACACAGTGACAAGGGTCACACAGTGACTAGATGGTGTATTGGAACTGGAGAGAGACACCCAGATTCCCATTTTAGATATCATGTTCTTCACCCACAGCTCAGATTCTCAAATGCCAATCCCACATTCTCTCACTGTTTTTTTCAGAAGATTTTATGATTGTTCACTGGATAAATATCGTATCAATTAAGCCTTGTAACTTTCATATCTTTTTCACTATCCTGAATCAAGCATTTCATATCTTTTTTATGATGCTGCTTATGTGAGAAAGTGAATAAGGAAACATTAAGTGCTGATGATATGAGATATCTGAAAGCTATTACTCACAGCCTGGGGCAAGGCTTGCATTTACATCCATACTTAGTCTTTTATAATCCTAATATCAACCTAACAATAAATATATCAAATGTCTATGCTAGGTGGAAGAATGCTGCCTAACATCCACAAGACAACTGAGGTGAGCCCCAGCACTACAATACACACAGAAATGGGTAGCTAAAGTCTCATTTGGAAACTGCTAGTATTTAAAGCATTTTTAATTACTACACAATGCTCACTAACTGTGAGGGAAAGAACCTGCCTGCTGTAAGCACATATCCTCTGAGGAAAAATGCCTTTCCTTCCTTTGCATCTAAGCACATCATGATATTTCCTAGGGATATTTCTGTGAACTCTTTTTCTTTGTATGCTTTCACTGGGGCCCTCATCCAACTTGAGGCTGAAAATATTAGAGTGGGATTTTCTATACTAGGATGAGGGCACCCTAAGAAAGATTGTTGCTGCCGGGCAGTGGTGGCTCACGCCTTTGATCCCAGCACTGGGAGGCAGAGACAGGCAGATGTCTGAGTTCTAGGCCAGCCTGGTCTACAAAGTGAGTTCCAGGACAGCCAGGGCTACACAGAGAAACCTTGTCTCAAAAAACAAAACAAACAAAGAAGGAGGAGGAGGAAGAGGAGGAGGAGGAGGAAGAGGAGGAGGAGGAGGAGGAGGAGGAGGAGGAGGAGGATTGTTGCTGGGGTTTCTATGCTCAACTTTTCTGGATAAGATAAGGTTTCTGCCCTGAGGTAATGAATGCCTACTCTGATCTCTCAGCCTTCCC
>NW_021611704.1:0-1361 GCF_004785775.1 Grammomys surdaster | reverse complement strand
AAAACAATTATAATATGCTCAGACATTACAGAAACACTGCCATGACCTTCTGTCAAGTCAGGCTGCTTGTCTCAGTCACTCAGAAACCATCATTTTCCCACTATTTCCCTCTATTCATCTCATTTCTTTCTTTTGGGTATAGTCCTTAGCCTTAGCATGCTTCCTTTGATACTCTCAACATTTTCTTGTTCTGATGCTCCATGCTGCCTTGTGGCTGCTTGCAGGCCTCCATGCCTAACTCAGAAGGCTTGGCTATCTTTCTTCTTCTTATCCATCTCCCTCCCCTGTAAAGATGTTGAGATTTACAGTTTGACTCTCCTGAGGTTTTTCTCATAAACTCTAATAATAAAGTGTCCTTGAGCTTCAGAAAGACAAAAATTGTAGATAATGACTCTTAAAAAAACACTCGACAGAGTCGGTGTGCTCCTGTCCTGTTGAGAAACTGAAACCTGAGTCATCCAGGAGCCACTGCACTCAGAGCAGCTGAAACTGAATCCTGAGTCATCCAGGAGCCACTGCACTCAGAGCAGCTGGTAAGAACTCCATCTCACTCCCTAAGCCCCAGAGATACATCAGGGAGCCAGGGACATCCAGGGCACAGCAGCTACCCAAACCCCGCCCCTCCGGAATTCCACTTCCCTTCCGTCCCTGCCTGGTCCTCTGGGCTGGAGCAGACACAGAGTCGGTCTGCTCCTGTCCTGTTGAGAAACTGAAACCTGAGTCATCCAGGAGCCACTGCACTCAGAGCAGCTGAAACTGAATCCTGAGTCATCGAGGACCCACTGCACTCAGAGCAGAAGGATTTCCAGATCCAAGAGGTGGCCTGAGTCCCAGGAGTTCTTCCACCCAGGAGATTAGGAGCATAAGACCACAGAGACCTCTGGACCCTGAGGAGCTCTGAAATAAGCAAGATAACTGGAAATACAGACTCCAGTTTTACACAGTGAGGGCAGGTACCACTAGAATTAACCAGATGGCGAAAGGCAAGCGCAAGAACATAAGCAACGGAAACCAAAGTTTCTTGGCATCATCAGTGCCCAGTTCTCCCAATGTAGCAAGCCCTGAACACCCCATCACACCTGAAAAGCAGGATTCAGAATTAAAATCACTTCTCATGATGATGATAGAGGATTATAAGAAGGAATTAAGTAACTCCCTTAAAGAAATACAGGAGAGTACAAGTAAACAGATAGAAGCCCTTAAAGAGGAATCACAGAAATCCCTTAAAGAAATAGAAGAAAACACAAAGAAGGAATTAAACAAAAACATTCAGGATCTGAAACTAGAAATAGAAACAATAAAGAAAGTTCAAAGGGAGACAACCATGGAGATAGAAAACCTAAGAAAGAGATCAGGAGTCA
>NW_021611703.1:0-3345 GCF_004785775.1 Grammomys surdaster | reverse complement strand
TTACATGGTAATCTGTGTGAGACAGGCTAAGTCCTCATTGCAGTTTCCTTTCAGAAAGGACCTAATAGCAGTCCTACTATAAAAGAGCTTAATACATACTGGTATAATTTTAGGAATTCTTATAGGATCATCATTAAGAATTAATAAGTCATCTATTTGTTTATTCAGCATCACTACAAAGCAGTACATCTTCATTGTTCTACAGAGATCTGTTCACAAGGGTGGGCTAATACCTACTGATTGTTATATATGTTTAACGATAGCAGGAAAAGTATATTAATAACAGGAATCTTTTCCTAAACTGATTTTCTCCTGGGCCCTGCCTATAGAAGCAAATCTGTCATGGATTATTTATTAATACAAATCCGACTCATCTCAGAAAGCTCACCTGCTAGTTATTAGCTTGTCCTATGATGTTTCCTGACAGAATAGTCATTGCCATACATTTCCTCTGTTTGCTTGTCATGTAGGACATTTGTGGCATTAAGTAACTCATACATTGCTCAACAACATTTCTCCAATTTTGTAAAGATAGACGTAGATAGTAGCCTATTTCAATTTACCTTGCATTTGACCTGATCATTTCCTCTGGTAAATGGGGTGTGAGATATTTTTAGGAGGTATATTTTTCTTTTGTTATCTAACTTATCTGTGGAAATGCAGTATTGATGTGGTGTCTGGCATTCCCAGAGTTATCCTGAGCCATGGATGACACTGAAGATGGCAGCTCCTAATTGAAATGAAAAAGAGGAACAATGAAAGGAATTGGGCCTGATGACCATAGAGTTGTCTGGCCAGCTGTAGACCATCTATTATCTGTTGTCTTAATGTGATAGACAATAAACTATGTTTTTCACACCACTGCTGCTTTGGGTTTTACTTTGAACACAGCCAAGTTTAATTCTAATTGAAACCAATACTTAGTCGGTCAATTGGAAGGTTTGCTATCACAAAACTTGGTTGTTTTCTACTGGTGCACATGTTATGGATTATTCTTATTCATCCCTTAAAGGTAATGAAACAACTTCAGGAGAGATCAGTAAAGAATGAGAGAATCATCTTTCACACTCTCCAGTGTATCTTCACATGTGTTCTTTATGTAACTACACTCAATTTGACTGACTCACCCTCAAATCTATTGCTGTCCTAAAATCAGTAATCAGTGAAGAATGAAGATAATTTGTGTGAATTTTTCTTACTTCGTCCATTTGGGCTGCTTTAATGGAAAACCTGTAGTTATTACAAATGAAAAAGGTGTATTAAACCTTTTGGTGGCCAAGGATGTGTCAGGAATCAATCAATCAATCTCTCTCTCTCTCTCTCTCTCTCTCTCTCTCTCTCTCTCTCCCCCGACCCTGTCTTTAAGAGGATCCACCTTTATGATGTAATCAGTTTCCTAATGTAGGACATCTTCCTAATATTATCAATTTTGGGGGGTGAAGAGTTCCATTTATGGCTGGGGCAATGTGTGGCTCATTCGTTTAATCCCATCACTTGTGAGGTAAAGGTAAGTGGATCTTTGTGAGTTCAAGGCTGGCCTGAACTATAGAGCTGAGCTCCAGGACAGTCAGGGCTATACAGAAGCTATCTTGAAAAGAAAATTCAACATATGAATTTAGGGACAACACAATCTACAGTACACATTGTTTAAGTTTAAATAAGCAGTGGTGAATTTGATATGGGAAGAAAGATAGAATGAAGGAAAGAAAGAAAAGCCTTTTCAATCCTCAGTCCTTCAATGGGATTTCATTGGAAATCAGTTGCAATGGCAGGCAGACTTGTTTTCTAGTCCAACAAGGTTAGAAAAATTTATTGAGATTAAATGTTTGCAAAAGATTTCAGCACTTCACATCACCTATCATACTAGAGGTGTCCCTAATGCTGAAACAGGGTACAATAGAGTGTCCTGTGAAATTTCCTTGTGATATAGAGTACAAGGAGATCCTCCTGAACAAAGGGAAGGATGAATTAGCTAAGTGTACATCAGCCACATCCTGCAAGGTATTCTTGCTCGCTTGTGGAGTTTATTATTAAGTATTTAGACAAGTCTGGTTTTGTCTTATTATTAAATCATTGGTGTCCACTTCCCGTCCTCCCCTGCCCAGTCCTGTGGGCTGGGGCAGACACAGAGTTGGTCTGCTCCTGTCCTGTGGAGATACTGACTCCTGAGTCATCCTAGAGGAGCCACTGCACTCAGAGCAGCCGGTAAGAACTCCATCTCACTCCCTAAGCCCCAGAGATACATCTGGGAGCCAGGGACATTCAGGGCACAGCAGCTACCCAAACCCCGCCCCTCCGGAATTCCACTTCCCTTTCTCCCCTGTCCGGTCCTGTGGGCTGGGGCAGACACAGAGTTGGTCTGCTCCTGTCCTGTGGAGATACTGACTACAGAGTCATCCTAGAGGAGCCACTGCACTCAGAGCAGCCGAGGAGCCACTGTACTCAGAGCAGCTGACACTGAGTTGATCTACTCCTGTCCTGTGGCAATACTGACTCCTGAGTCATCCTAGAGGAGCCACTGCACTCAGAGCAGCAGACACCAAGATTAGGATCATAAGACTACAGAGACATCTGGACTCTGAGGAGCTCTGCAACAAGCAAGATAACTGGAAATACAGACTCCAGTCTTACACAGTGAGGGCAGGCAACACTAGAGTTAACCAGATGGCGAAAGGCAAGCGCAAGAACATAAGCAACAGAAACCAAAGTTTCTTGGCATCATCAGTACCCAGTTCTCCCAATATACCAAGCCCTGAACACCCCATCACACCTGAAAAGCAGGATTCAGAATTTAAAATCACTTCTCATGATGATGATAGAGGATTATAAGAAGGAATTAAGTAACTCCTTTAAAGAAATACAGGAGAGTACAAGTAAACAGATAGAAGCCCTTAAAGAGGAATCACAGAAATCCCTTAAGGAAATGCAAGAAAACACAAAGAAGGAATTAAACAAAAACATTCAGGATCTGAAAATGGAAATAGAAACAATAAAGAAAGCTCAAAGGGAGACAACCATGGAAATAGAAAACTTAAGAAAGAGATCAGGAGTCATAGACGCAAGCATCACCAACCAAATACAAGAGATAGAAGAGAGAATCTCAAATGCAGAAGATACGGTAGAAAATATTGACACAGTTGTCAAAGAAAATGCAAAATGCAAAAACCTCCTAACTCAAAACATCCAGGAAATCCAGGACACAATGAGAAGGCCAAACCTAAGGATAATAGGTATAGATGAGAATGAAGAGTCCCAACTTAAAGGGACAGTAAATATCTTCAACAAAATTATTGAGGAGAACTTCCCTAACCTAAAGAACAAGATGCCCATAAACATACAAGAAGC
>NW_021611702.1:0-3875 GCF_004785775.1 Grammomys surdaster | reverse complement strand
GTATGTTAACTTGAGCCAGTGGATATTGAATTACCAATTAGGACACTATCCTGTGGAGATATGTGGAATGCTCACTGATACAGTTAAGACAGCTCAGAAATTTGAGACACAAACCATCGTCTGTGCTGTCTGTCAGCAGTAACATTGAACATAGGGACAAGGTCTTATTAATGCCATTCTCCCTACTAGGGAACATCTGCTCTTTTTCAAAGTTAGAATACCTATGTATTTTTTCATATTTATTCATCTTTTTAAGAAGTCAATTGCTGGTGTTGCTTTTTGAATTCCATTTCCTTTATGTATCACTGCTCTAATCTCTTGTTTGTTTCTATTCTCCAAAGTTTCCTCATCATTAAGAATTTCATTCCTTTTGCTCAGAGGCTTTGATATTTATTTCTGTTTAGAGCAGTGTCCTCTATAGCTGAGACTTTGGTCATTATATGTAGTCAAGGCTTGATTTGACAACCTAATCCTGCCTCTGCTGTACTATGCCTTCAAATCAGTTATACATTTCCTTTCAGGCTGGGTGCTACTGCTCAGTGTGAAGGAAAATACACTAGTGAATGAGTGTCCTCTAACCTCCATGGCTTTTTTTTTGTGGGAATTACAAATAAAGAGGGACCTGTGTAACAATTGAGTTTCCTCGAAAAACTCTGAAGCTGGTGGAGTCACCGTACAAAAAGGCTGTGGAGGAAAGAAATTGGGAGCTTTCCTGTTTTGACAGTAGTTGGCTTTAGTAATGAGTACTCAGGTAATCAATTTTAGAAGGTCAGTAAAAGTCCAAACTGGCCATTACGGGACGTTCACAAACCAGGGCAATCAAGAATCTGGATGTGGAACTGAATTTATTTCTAGAAACCAAATTTCTGTAGTTACACTAGTTCAACCAGCACGGAAGATCTGTACAAACTGGTGTAACTGTGCATAACAGGATTGTTATGTTTTTGTCTGAAAGTGCACAACTTGAGAGAAAAGGTATGAATAATATTTGGTGTGCACTAATACATATGTCTAGTCCTTGAACAATATTGAACCATAAAGCCTGTTCAAATTTTTAAGTAATTTTTGAGACTATTACTAATCATTTGAACCTACTCATTTCTTCTTACTGCTAAGTCCCAAACCCTGGGAAAAATGCCTGAGGTGCCTGTCTACCAAATAAAAGCAGATGTGCCTGTAAGTCCTGCATGACATTCCTCAATTCCTACCTGTTACAAGGTGTGCCTGGTAGAATTGCCCTCTAGCCCAGGGGTTGGTCTGTCTCTCAACTGCCTTTCCTAATGTAATCCAACCATTTTGTTAACTGGTGTTTTTTATCTATCATTTACCCTCCTGAATGATAGGCTATTTCTCTTCACTGGTGATAGGTCATTCCTTTGCCTTTGAAATAATCCAGTTGAATCCAGATTTGATTACAGTAAATGCAGGTTTATTGGGGAAGTCACTTTGGGAGGGGTGGCTTAAGGGGAAGAGAAAGGCTGAAAGGGTGTATGCAAAGACAGAGAAGGGAAGGAAAAGAGCAAGAGGAGACCCAAATGTCTGGATTGTATAGGAAAGAGCCTCCATGAGAAGTCATCCCAGCCCCTAGGCTGGAAAGTTCAGGGATCTTTGGGGCAGTCTATGCCAGATATGGACTGAGGGGTGCTGGGAACACCTGGAGGCCAGGTCTGCTATAATATGTAAAATATACACCTCAGTCCCTTGTCTAGAACACTGACCTCATGATCTGATTCTACTCTCTATCCTCTACCCTCTTCTCTCTCCTTACTTGGCTTGGATCATGGCCAATCTGAAATTTCCAAGATGCCCCTATGTCTTGGTATGCTTTCCCATTTATCTATAATAAAATGTCTACTACACTGTAACAAGGAGAAGCCATGCCTTTTCATTTCTTTTGTTTGTTTGTTTGTTTGTTTGTTTGTTTGTTCTTTGAGACAGGGTTTCTCTGTGTAACCCTGGCTGTCCTGGACCTCACTCTGTAGAAAAGGCTGGCCTCAAACTCAGAAATCCACCTGGCTCTGCCTCCCAAGTGCTGGAATTAAAGGCATGCACCACGACTGCCCCTCCATGCCTTTTCATTTCCCTTTTCACTCACCTCTCATTGACCCATTCTTGCTTTCAAATTAAAGGCCACATTTTGCTTTAATTGTGGTTACTGTTTGATTTGACAGAAGTTTGGCTACAGGACTTTCCAGCTACCAGGTAGAGATGGCTCCACTGTAATATTGAGTATGTAATGTAATGTGCATACAAAGGACTCTGTGCCTTGGAAGAGTAACAGGAAGTACTCTGGGAGACTGGAAAGTTCTACTAAAATACAAATTTCCCAGAGGAGGGCTCTGTCTGTCCCTAGGGTGGAAGGGCAGAACTTGGAAGGCCTCAGCTGTCTGAGTCATTTGATCTCTGATCCCCTAGTAGAGGAGCTGCTTCTGTCCTAAGGCCCAGCTTGGTTTTCTAAGCTAATGAGGGGCTCTGGGCAGGCCTGGCAATCAGGAGCACCAGTGGGAGGTAGCTTGCATGTTCTTTCCAGGACTGTCCTGATAGAGCTGTAGAGTGCAGCAAGGGAGACTACAAGCCATGTCATGGTGAGTATGGGGGTCACTGTCCCCAGGCCAGGAGGTCTGCTGAGTCTTAATCTGCTTGGACTGAAATAGCCTGTGGTTGAGACTGTGGTTCAGTTGGTCCATGTGTTGGCTTGGGCAGAGGCCCTTGGCCTTTTACCCAACCTGAGTGTGGATTCCCTGGATGAGTCGTGAAAGGGTAGATAGGATGAGATGTGACAGCAAGACACTGAAGCCCTGGCAGTGAAAATCTTAGAATATCACTTTCCAGTGTGCACACACAAGCATTGTTTTGCTGTGCAGTAGGAAGACATACCAGAAAACTGAAGGTCTGGTTTCTAGAAGGTTTGAATTCATTTCTCATTCAGTTTTGTGTGACAACTTTTATAAATAGTTGTGAAAGTTGTATAAAGGAATTGATGGGGATCATCCATTGGTAATACTTGATCAGAATCCTTTCACCTTTCCACTAACACCATGTACCTTGGCATGATTCAGGGTAGAAAAGGAGTTGCAGAGATGCAGAGATTTCCTAGGTGTGCATAGTGGTGGAAAAGTGTTATACTTGAGGTAAAATTGCACATATTTAGTGTATGTATCTGATGCATTTGGAAATATTGCCTACATCCATATAACATCATTACCTACCACAAAAAAAAAAAAAACAAAAACCCAGGAAACCATGTTCTCTATGGATTCTTTTTTGAACAATTTATTTATTGATTTTATTATTTATTTATTTATTTATTTATTTATTTTTATGTATGTGAGTACACTGTGGCTGTCTTCAGAAACACTACATGAGAGCATCAGATCTCATTACAGATGGTTGTGAGCCACCATGTGATTGCTGGGAACTGAACTCAGGACCTCTGGAAGAGCAGTGAGTGCTGTTAACCACTCAGCCATCTATCCAGCCCTTTCTTTATACATTCTTATACTACCATGTTTATGTGTGTCTACAGTATACAGACTTCTCATGAAATGACAGACTTGCTATGAATCCCGGAAATGTCT
This sequence comes from Grammomys surdaster, assembly GCF_004785775.1. Lineage (NCBI taxonomy): Eukaryota > Metazoa > Chordata > Mammalia > Rodentia > Muridae > Grammomys > Grammomys surdaster. Next base: position 297 of record NW_021611702.1, on the reverse strand, counting down.
TCAGCATATTTTCCAGGCACTTGAAAGTAACTTAAAGAATTATCAGAATTCTCATGCTTGTTCCATTTAAATTCATGGTGGCCTAAATTATTAAATAACCTAACTTCTCATTAGTAGATGACAAGCTGCATGCCTCAGGAGGACCCTGAGCTATATGAACAAAGACAAAGCAATTGTTAGAGGATTGTACACTTATAAAGGATTATACTCTCACAATCAGTGCTGTATCCCTTACAAAACAGCATGTAATTACAGCTTAGGCACTGTCAATCTGCCCAATTCTTTCTCCCATCTGAT
>NW_021611701.1:0-3356 GCF_004785775.1 Grammomys surdaster | reverse complement strand
GTCTGAGCCTTCGGGTGTCGGAGCTGGGCGCTCAGAGAATGGAAAACTGTCTGTGGCAACCCGCTGTTGGGGGTGAAATGTGTAAAAGAGTGGGCCTGGAAAGACACGCAAAAAAAAAACAGGGCCGGAGGAGGGGAGAGGAGGAGGAAAGGGAGATGACGGGGTGCAGCCTCTGGAGACTCGCCTCCACCTTTCCCTCTTGATTCATCTTCTTTCTGACTTCACACCCGGACAGCTGGGTGATCCACCAGGGCGAGTCTCAGCACCCTCTGGGTTCTCTCTCTGCCTTGATAGGCACATCACTTTATGCTCAAGAAAGGAGTAGCTGGACTCTAGGGGACATTCCGGGGGCGGGGGAGAGAGTTTGGTTCTGACACCTTGTACTGCATTTTAGAAGGCAGTTCTGTGACTCAGAAATGCCTAGACGGGGTATTCCATTCTGTGCTATTTGCAAGTTTCATCTGGCCATTTACCCAGCACTCACAGCTGCAAACTGAACTCTAAAACAGCCCCTTGCAAGCCAAGTTTGGAGGTTCCTACCTATCATCCTACACTTGGGAACCTGAGGCAAGAGGACTGGGAGTTCAAGGCCTGGTGAGGATGCTGGAATCCCTGGGCTTGGCTTGGGACAAAGACAAGACTTCACTGTCTTATGCTGCCTGTTTTCACGAAGTAGTCCCGGTTGGGCCCGATGAGGGCGTTGTAGGGGTAGCCATAATAGGCCAGTGTGTAGGGGTCACAGGAGTACACGTAGCTGGGCTGCTGCGCTACCGCCTCAGCTGAGCCGCCACCACCCTTAGCTGCCTTCTGGTAGCGGGAGTACTGCTCCTTGTCCACAGGCTTGGCCAGCATGACTTCTAAGCAGGAACTCTCCAGCTCCGTGCCATTGAGGTTATTCATAGCATGCACAGCATCCTCATGGCTAGTGAAGTGCATGAAGGCGTAGTCACAGATCTTCTTGACCCTTTCCATGCAGCCTGGGTTGAACTGGCCAAAGCTCCTCTTGATGGTCTCCTCGGTGGTCTCGATCATGAGGTTGCGCACGTAGAGAATCTTCAGTCTGCATCACGTCTTCGTCCACATCAGTCTCTGGCTCGGCCCAGTCCACAGCTATCTGGTGGCCCCACAGTTGGATCCGACCCGGCATGAGCTTGCAGCAGCGTGCCATTGCTGCGGCACGATGGCTCTCATACTCCACAAAGGCGAAGCCTCGGTTTTTCATCTTGTCTGCCGCACTGGCATAAACAATCACATTAAGCACGCCCTCGGTGACCTTGGCGATCTCCTCCAGGATCTCCCCGCGCTTCTTCATCTTGGAGATGCCACTGATGAAGAGGTGGCAGTTGTCTACGCTGCAGCACACCCCCAGCAGACGGCCGGAGTGGATCTCATAGTTGTTGAGCTCACAAACAGCTCGCTTGGCCTCGTGCTTGTGGCAGTACATCACGAAGGCATAGCCACGGTTCTTGCCATCGAAATCCATCATGAGGCACAGCTCATAGATGCGACCTATGGTCTCAAACACAGGTAGCAGCTCATCTTCATACACATCACGTGGGATCTTGCCCACGAAGACCTCACAGCCACGCTGGGGATGCGGGCCCTCCCAGCCAGGCGGGGGTCCACCATACTTGCGCTGCCTGTTCTCCTGTACCATGCTGTAGCCTGTGTGCTCCATCAGTGCCAACAGTGCAGCCTCGTTGGGTGCACCCGCCACACCCTCCGGTACCTTGGTGGAGGACCCCACTGTTGGATTGCTGTTCATGGTTGTGGTGGAATCTTCTGCAGTCATAATGTCAAAGGCATCCACAGCTGGTGGAAACCAAAAGTCACCAATTCAATTGGCCCTGGTTCTTTATATGGAAGGTAGAACAAGAGAATTCGTGAAGATTCAGGCAGCTCGCTTGGGATTTCTCCGTCCAGTTCTTGAAGCGTCCTTTGAAGCAAACCCTGCTCTTGGTGCTCTGAGTTGGACAGTGAGGAAGGGTGAGTATTTTGCTACCTACAAGCCTAAAAGAAGAGCAAATCTATCTAGAGAAGCAAGTTTGCTTTGGCAGACAGGTTAGGCAAATAAAACACCCCTCTCCTTTTCTGTCCCCCACCCCCGCCTCAGCCCCCAAGAACCCTGCCTTTCTTTTCTATCCCTAGTTTTTCTGTCTGTCTGCATAGCTGCCTTTATCTCTCCTTCCTGTCTCCACACCAAGATGGGATTTGACTCCCTTCTTCCCCAGTAACCATATTATACAAAATATTCTGTGTGGCATAATTGTATAGGGGTAGGTATACCTTGACACAATGCCACCTACAGTCCCCTACCATCATCCCTGCATTTTTTCCTCTCACCTATTTTGTTACTCTATTCCATGGAGACATGAGCAAACATCCACTTATTCAATAAGATACAGAGAACAGATCAAATTAAGGGTACCAACAAAGTCTAATTTAGTGAACAATGCTTTATTGGGCTAAATTGCAGAAATATTTGTAAGAGGTTAGACCCAAAGGCAGGGATGATTCAAAGAAAACTGTATCAGCAAATGCCAACCCACCATGGATGATAACTCATAAAAGACTGAGGGAAAGGTATAGCCTGCAGGTAGCTCACGAGTTTGGAGAGTGTCCTTTTTTTTGAAACTGCAGGCTGTCATTTGTTGGGAGCCGCAGCGAGTGCAAGCAAAGTCCGCCATCGCTAGGTGGCGCTGTTGCCATAATTCTTCCTCGTAAACCAGTATACTGCGCATGTGCCATGGTAAAGCCCGCCAAGTTAAGCCCTTCCCACGGCGTTTGGCGCGCTACGAGTGAACAGCCAATCAGGGGGTGAATACCCCACTCTGGGGTATATAGGCAGTGCTTTCCCACGCCTTCTCGTCTTCTTCCACCATCTTGGTTTTGGGGAAATAAACGTGTTCATACGGAAGGATTCTGGCGTGTGTGTGATGTGTGTGTGTGTATGTGCGTTCGTGCCGGTGAGACGACTACACGCGCCCCTCACAGTTGGTGCCGTGAAACCCGGGAGAATTCATCATCGCCGGCGTTGTTTCGAGAAGACCCTCCACTCACGCGTGGAGTGAATCCAGAACCGTATGACGGGGTAATGTTCTCTGAGAGATAATGTTTGGTCTTGATTTTTTTGTCTCCCTCCCCAGACATTGCTGGTACTCTTCCTTCTGGTTTTGCAGGATGAGAAAAGCTGCTCGATTATGGCGGGGGGCTGGGGAGTGATAGACGAATTACGGGCCCACATGTCAGAAACAGAGAAAGAAAAAAAGCGCTTGGGAATTCAGAAAGGAAAAGAGAAATTTAAGAAATCAGGCCTCCCCAAAAATCAATTCACGGGGATGATAGATGAGAGGAAA
>NW_021611700.1:0-1584 GCF_004785775.1 Grammomys surdaster | reverse complement strand
TAAAACAGACACTCCTACTGTTTGGCTGGAAGACTGTCTCTTCCTGGTTGCCTCCCACTGGTGCTCCTGATTGCCAGGCCTGCCCAGAGCCCCTCATTAGCTTAGAAAACCAAGCTGGGCCTTAGGACAGAAGTAGCTCCTCTACTAGGGGATCAGAGATCAAATGACTCAGACAGCTGAGGCCTTCCAAGTTCTACCCTTCCACCCTAGGGACAGACAGAGCCCTACTCTGGGAAATTTGTATTTTAGTAGAACTTTCCAGTCTCCCAGAGTACTTCCTGTTACTCTTCCAAGGCACAGAGTCCTTTGTATGCACATTACATTACATACTCAATATTACAGTGGAGCCTTCTCTACCTGGTAGCTGGGAAGTCCTGTAGACAAACTTCTGTCAAATCAAACAGTATCCACAATTAAAGCAAAATGTGGCCATTAATTTGAAAGCAAGAATTGGTCAATGAGAGATGAGTGAAAAGGGAAATGAAAAGGCATGGGCGGGCAGTCATGGTGCACGCGTTTAATCCCAGCACTTGGGAGGCAGAGCCAGGTGGATTTCTGAGTTTGAGGCCAGCCTTGTCTGCAGAGTGAGGTCCAAGACAGCCAGGGTTACACAGAGAAACCCTGTCTCAAAGAACAAACAAACATACAAACAAACAAACAAACAAAAGAAGTGAAAAGGCATGGCTTCTCCTTGTTATGGTGTGGTAGACATTTTATTATAGATAAATGGGAAAGCATAGCAAGACACAGGGGCATCTTGGAAATTTCAGATTGGCCATGACCAAGCCAAGTAAGGAGAGAGAAGAGGGTAGAGGGTAGAGAGTAGAATCAGATCATTAGGTCAGTGTTCTAGACAAGGGACTGAGGTGTATATTTTACATATTATAGCACACCTGTCCTTCAGGTATTCCTAGCACCCCTCAGTCCATATCTGGCATAACCTGCCCCAAAGTTCCCTGAACTTTCCAGCCTAGGGGCTGGGATGACTTCTCATGGAGGCTCTTTCCTATACAATCCAGACATTTGGGTCTCCTCTTGCTCTTTTCCTTCCCTTCTCTGTCTGTGCATACACCCTTTCAGTCTTTCTCTTCCCCTCAAGCCACCCCTCCCAAAGTGACTTCCCCAATAAACCTGCATTTAATGTAATCTAATCTGGTTTCAACTGGATTATTTCAAAGGCAAAGGAATAACCTATCACCAGTGAAGAGATATAGCCTATCATTCAGGAGGGTAAATGATAGATAAAAAAACACCAGTTAACAAAATGGTTGGATTACATAAGGAAAGGAAGTTGAGAGACAGACCAACCCCTGGAATAGAGGGCAATTCTACCGGGCACACCTTGTAACAGGTAGGAATTGAGGAATGTCATGCAGGACTGACAGGCACTTCTGCTTTTATTTGGTAGAAAGGCACCTCAGCCATTTGTCCCAGGGTTTGAGACTTAGCAGCAAGAAGAATTGAGAAGGTTCAAATGATTAATGATAATCTCAAAAATTACTTTAAAAGTTTGAACAGGCTTTATGGTTTAATAATGTTCAAGGACTAGACATGTATTAGTGCACACCAAATATTATTCATACC
>NW_021611699.1:0-2566 GCF_004785775.1 Grammomys surdaster | reverse complement strand
GAATATTGTTTATTCCTGTTCATTTATTTCTGACTTACTATTATCCATGACTGATGACTATTGATATTTCAGCTTTATATATTTCTGATTTACTATTAACTATGACTGATGACTTTTGGTTATTCATGTTCATTTACTTCTCTTTTACTATTATCTACGAATCGTGTACATTGATTATTCATGTTCATCTATTTCTGACTTTCTATTATCTATGGCAGATGACTATTGATACTTCACCATTATTTATTTATGACTTCCCATGAACTATGACTGATGACTATTGATTATTCATGTACATTTATTTCAGATTTACTATTATCTACGAATCGTCAATATTGATTATTCTGTTCATTTATTTCTGACTTAGTATTATCTATGACTGATGACTATTGATATTTCAGCTTTTTATATTTCTGATTTACTATGAACTATGACTAATGACTATCGATTATTCATATTCATTTTTTTCATCTTTACCATTATCCACGAATGGTGAATATTGATTATTCATGTTCATTTATTTCTGATTTACTATTATCTACAAATCGTGAATATTGATTATTCCTGTTCATTTATTTCTGATTTACTATTATATATGATTGATGACTATTGTTACTTCAGCTTTGTTTATTTCTGATTTCCCATGAACTATGACCGATGACTATCGATTAATCATGTTTTTTATTTCTGATTTACTATTATCCATGAATGGTTAATATTGATTATTCATGTTCATTTATCTCAGACTTACTATTATCTCTTACTGATGCCTATCGATACTTCAGCTTTACTTTTTTCTGATTTACTATTAAATATTACTGATGACTATTGATTATTTATGTTCATTATTTTCAGGTTTACCATTGTCCACAAATGGTGAATATTGATTATTCTTGTTCATTTATTTCTGACTTACTATTATCTATGACTGATGATTATTGATACCTCAGATTTATTTATTTTTGACTTCCCATGAACTATGACTGATGACTATTGATTATTCATGTTCGTTTTTCATTTTCCATGAATGGTTAATATTGATTATTCATGTTCATTTATTTCTGACTTACTTTTATCTATGTCTGATGACTATAATTATTTCCGCTTTATTTATTTCTGATTTCCTATTAACTATGACTGGTGACTTTTGTTTATTCATGTTCATTTATTTCTGATTTACTCTTATCCACGAATCGTAAATATTGATAAATAAAGTTCATTTATTTTTGACTTACTATTATTTATGACTGATGACTTTTGATATTTCAGCTTCATTTACTTCTGATTTACTATGAACTATGACTGATGACTATAGATTATTCATGTTCATTTTTTTCATCTTTACCTTTATTAATGAATGCTGAATATTGATTATTCCTGTTCTTTTATTTCTGACTTATTATTATCAATGACTGACGACTATTGATATTTCAGCTTTATTTTTTCTGCTCTACTATTAATTATGACTGATGACTATTGATTTTTTATGTTCATTTATATCTGATTTACTATTATCCATGAATCATGAATATTGATTATTCATGTTCATTTTTTTCTGACTTACTATATTTTTATGATTGATGACTATTGATATTTCAACTTTATTTATTTATGATCTACTATTAAGTATGACTGATGACTATTGATTATTCATGTTCATTTATTTCTGACTTACTATTGTCTATGACTGATGACTATTGATATTTCAGCTTTATTTATTTCTTATTTACTATTAAGTATGCCTGATGACTATTGATTACACATGTTCTTTTATTTCTGATTTACTATAATCCACTAACGCTGAATATTGATTACCCTGTTCATTCTTTTCTGACTTCCTATTATCTATGACTGAAGATTATTGATATTTCAGCTTTATTTATTTCTGATTTCCCATGAACTTTGACTGATGACTTTTGATTATTCATGTTCATTTATTTCTGATTTACTATTATCCACGAATGCTGAATATTCATTATTCATGTTCATTTATTTCTGACTTACTATTATCTATTACTGATGACTATTGATATTTCAGCTTCATTTATTTCTGATTTCCTATTAAATTTGAATGATGACCATTGGTTATTCATGATCATTTATTTCTGCTTTACTATTATCCACGAGTCGTGAATATTGATTATTCCTGTTCATTTATTTCTGATTTACCATTATCTATGACTGATTACTATTGATACTTCAGCTCTAATTATTTCTGATTTCCCATGCACTATGACTGATAACTATTGATTAATCATGTTTTTATTTCTGATTTACTATTATCCAAGAATGGTCAATATTGATTATTCATGTTCATTTATTTCGGATTTACTCTTCTCTATGACTGATGACAATTGATATTTCAGCTTTATATGTTGCTGATTTACTATGAACTATGACTGATGATATCGATTATTAATGTTCATTTATTTCTGATTTACCATTATCCACGAATGGTGAATATTGGTTTTTCATGTTCATTTATTTCTGATTTCCTATTATCCACGAATGCTGAATAGTGATTATTCATCTTCATTTATTTCTGAATTACTATTATCTATAATTG
>NW_021611698.1:0-1341 GCF_004785775.1 Grammomys surdaster | reverse complement strand
ATGACAGGCTGCTTTGTTTGATGTTTCCTTGATGCAAAGTGAATTGACGGAGGACTTTCTCATTGAAGCTTGCCTCTCTTATTGTGCAAGATGTTTGCTGACCAAGTAAATACATGTATACATATAAACATACATACATACAAACATATAAACACATATATGTAAAAAAAAGTGCATGCATTAATATACACACACAGACACACAGAAACACACACACACAAACATAAACACACATACCCCAATAAAAGTTTGCTGTTTTTCAGCACATTTCATGTCACTTGAGGAAGTAGTGGGACCTAAGCTGTGTAGTAGGATCTTAGACAAACCCAGGCTCTGCTGCCCAGGCCTGTACTTAATTCTGTTTCAGAAACTGTTTCCAAGCAGATAGTTGCTGATCCTACAAGTAAGTCACAAGCTCTGAACACATATGTGGTTCCACACAACACTCAAGAGCCTAAGAAAGAGAGTTGCATGAACATCCTCCACCAAGCTCCATGTTGAAACGTCATATTCTACTATCTAAACCTACCTTGGCTAATTCTCAGAAGACCCTGGTAGCACCATTAAAAAAAAACAGTTAATCATGTTTATTATTCATGAACGTTACAAAACATTACAGTTCCCATGATATTAAAACATCCCTAATGTCATTAAAAAGGAAGGTAGGGAATTAACATGGAATGATTTTTCTGAAATGTAGCACACTGCAAAATTATGAGGGGGAATTGTCCTGAAGCAAAACCATGTCCATGATATACTCAGTGACACAATGTCAGCAAAGAGATGCACTGTAGGATTTCATAAATACTCATGGTCAAGCCAATAACACACAGTATGAATTTCCAGGGTGTTATCTCAGTACAAGGAAGGCAAAGAAGTCTAATTTTTGTTTTTTCTTTTTAAAATAGCTCTATAGTTCAAGCTTTTGTTTATAAGTAAAGATTTAAATTACAAAACAATAAAACACGAGCCCAGCTTTCTGTCCTGGGGGAGGGCTGCTCTTAAGCCTCTCAGAGTGAGGTATCATAGAAAAGGATGGAAGACCTGGGTGCTAGATAATTCAGGAAGTGGCATCCTGAGGCTCCTCTACATACAATAGAGATGTCTTCTGCCTAGAGTGATAGGGTAGCATTGGCAGCCTTGGCAGGTGGAGGAGACAGAGAGGCATGAGCAGAAGTGGTTAGGAAGGTCATTTCTGGCCTGGGTGCCTGTTACCCTGACTCCAGGGTTTGAGTTGCTGCTGCAGCTGCTGCTGCCCCACGGCTGAGGTGGGACACAGACATGTAGCTTTGGGAAGAAGCTTGGTCTCTGGAGACACTGGATTCTGAGGACCAGCAGATG
>NW_021611697.1:0-2839 GCF_004785775.1 Grammomys surdaster | reverse complement strand
CTTACTTGGACATTCCATATGAAACAATGAAAGTTACATGGCCGGGTTGTACAAGTGTTTCTGCTGTAAACCAAACTCACTTCTTAACTGAAATGTCACATGTACCATGATTTAGGTGTTTTCAGCTCTGTTGTACTTGCGTTAAGCTCTGCAATTAAGAATGAGCTGAATTGTTTGCATCTTTACATTAGGGATGTTAAATATGTTCTAATGTGCTTTTCTGCTGGAATCTAGCAACTTACTTTGACATTCCATATGAAACAATGAAAGATACATGGCCGGGTGGTACAATTGTTTCTGATATAAACAAAACACACTTCCTAACTGAAATGCCACATGTAAAATGATTTATGTGTTTTCAGCTCTGTTATACTTGCCTTTAGCTCTGCAAGTATAAATCTGTTGAAGTGTGTGTATCTTTATATTAGTGTTGTTGAATATGTTCTAATGTGCTTTTCTGCTGGAATCTAGCAACTTACTTGGACATTCCATATGAAACAATGTTACATGGCCGGGTGGTAGAAGTGTCTCTGCTGTAAACCAAACACACTTCGTAACTGAAATGTCACAAGTACATGATTTAGTTGTTTTCAGCTCTGTTGTTCTTGCCTTTAGCTCTGCAAGTAAGAATGTGTTGAATTGTTTGCATCATTGCATTAGGGTTGTTCAATATGTTCTAATGTGCTTTTCTGCTGGAATCAAGCAACTTACTTGGACATTCCATATGAAACAATAAATGTTACATGGCCAGGTGCTTCAAGTGTTTCTGCTGTGATCCAAACACACTTCCTAACTGAAATGTCACATGTAACATGATTTAGGTGTTTTCAGCTCTGTTATACTTGCCTTTAGCTCAGCAAGTCAGAATGTGTTCAATTGTGTATCTTTACTTTAGGGTTGTTCAATACTTTCAAATGTGCTTTTGCTGGAATCTAGTAACTTACTTGGACATTCCATATGAAACAATGTTAGTTACATGGCCGGGTGCTAGAAGTGTTTATGGTGTAAACCAAACATACTTCCTAACTGAAATGTCACATGTACATGATTTAGGTGTTTACAGCTCCTTTGTCTTTCCCTTTAAGCTCTGCAAGTAAGAATGTGCTGAAATGCTCGTATTTACATTAGGATTGTTCAATACATTCCAAAGTGCTTTTCTGCAGGAATCTAGCAACTTACTTGGACATTCCATATGAAACAATGAAACTTACATGGCCTGGTGGTACAAGTGTTCTGCTGTAAACCAAACACAATTCCTAACTGAAATGTCACATGAACATGAATTAGGTGTTTTGAGCTCTGTTGTACTCGTCTTTAACTCTAAAAGTAAGGATGTGCTGAATTGTTTGCATCTTTATATTAGGGTTGTTCAGTACGTTCTAATGTGCTTTTCTGCTGGAATCTAGCAACTTACTTGGACATTCCATATTAAATAATGAAAGTTATGTGGCCGGGTGGTACAAGCGTTTCTGTTGTAAACCAAACACACTTCCTAACTGAAATGTCACATGTAATATGATTTAGGTGTTTTCAGCTCTGTTGTACTTGCCTTTAGCTCTGCAAGTAAGAATGTGTTGAATTGTGTGTATCTTTACATTAGTGTTGTTCAATATGATCTAATGTGGTTTTCAGCTGGAATCTAGCAACTTACTTGGACATTCCATATGAAACAATTAAAGTTTCATCGCCGGATGGTACAAGTGTGTCTGCTGTAAACCAAACACACTTCCTAACTGAAATGTTACATGAACATGATTTAGCTGTTTTCAGCTCTTTTGTACTTCCCTTTAGCTCTGGAAGTATGAATGTGCTGAATTGTTTGCATCTTTACATTAGGGTTGCTAAATACGTTCCAATGTGCTTTTCTGCTGGAATCTAGCAACTTACTTGGACATTCCATATGAAACATTGAAAGTTACATGACAAAGTGGTACAAGTGGCTCTGCTGGAAACCAAACACACTTCCTAACAGAATTGTCTCATGTAACATGATTTAGGTGTTTACAGCTCTGTTGTCTATCCCTTTAGCTCTGCAAGTAAGAATGTGCTCAAATGCTCGTATCTTTACATTAGGGTTGTTCAATATGTTCTAATGTGCTTTTCTGCTGGAATCTAGCAACTTACTTGGACATTTTATATGAAACCATGAATGTTACATGGCCGAGTGGTACAAGTGTCTCTGCTGTAAACCAAACACACTTCCTAACTGAAATGTCACATATAACATGATTTAGGTGTTTTCAGCTCTCTTGTACTTGCCTTTAGCTCTGCAAGTATGAATATGCTTAATTGCTCCTATCTTTACATTAGGGTTGTTCAACATGTTCTAATGTGCTTTTCTGCTGTAATCTAGCAACTTACTTGGACATATGATATGAAACAATAAATGTTACATGGCCGGTTGCTTCAAGTGTGTCTGCTGTAAACCAAACACACTTCCTAACTGAAATGTCACATGTAACATTATTTAGGTGTTTTCAGCTCTGTTATACTTACCTTTAGCTCTTCAAGTCAGAATGTGTTGAATTGTGTGTATCTTTACATTAGGGTTGTTCAATACGTTCTAATGTGCTTTTCGGCTGGAATCTAGTAACTTACTTAGACATTCCATATGAATGGAATTGTCACATGTATACATGATTTAGGTGTTTACAGCTCCTTTGTCTTTCCCTTTAGCTCTGCAAGGAAGAATGTGCTGAAATTCTCCTATCTTTAATTAGGATTGTTCAATACATTGTAATTTGCTTTTCTGCTGGAATCTAGCAACTTACTTGGACATTCCATATGAAACAATGAAACTTACATGGCCTGGTGGTACAAGTGTTTCTGCTGTTAACCA
>NW_021611696.1:0-4352 GCF_004785775.1 Grammomys surdaster | reverse complement strand
GGAGATGGTATGGTCTTTGGGATTGGCAACATGATCTTCATGGAAGCAAGGGCTTCTGGAGATAGAAGGCTGTTCTCTCCTGGGACATGACCAGTGATTTTAATCTCATTTATTTTTTTCTGTTCTTCTGTGTATTCCTTGCTCCAGGAGGCTCACAGAATTTAATATCCAGGCTAGTGTGTTCTTAATGATTCCATCTATGGGGCCAGATTGCAAGAAAGGCAGCCTCTTTCTGAGTATCTACGTACTAGTGAACCCAACAACTCCACATAGTATCTGGTGTTCTGTGTAGGGTGGTGCACTGTTCCCTGTTTAGCTCTCTGGCTAAATAAGAGGAAGGAAATGATTTTGTCAGATGGGAGAACCTGAGAGCTCAGGTTGCTTCTCTCTGCTGGAGTAATGGAGCTCTCCACTGGCCCTGCTCCCATCTGGAACTACAGCTGGATATGGAGATCTGGGCCTAAGACAGTGGAGGGGCAGCAGATGGTGGCTTATGCAAGCTAAGTCCGACCTGCTGTCTGCCCTGATGGCCTTGAGTCTGTGCTAGTTCTCATAGCTGGAAGTCTCTTTGCTGTAGGGACAACAGAAGCAGAAGCATGGCAGAAGCATGACCTGGCAAACAGAACTTGCAAGACAATGACACATCTTCTCCCAAGAGTTTATTTCAGGAGAAAGCAGCAATTCAACCAAAGCAATGAAACTTGGGTTTGGTGTAAAAATGAAAATACAAACCCTTCAAACACCTTCAAACACAGATTAGGAAAATGTCTCATGTGAGGTGGAGGTTAAAGACAGCATGACAGATTGTGAGTAATGGCTGTAATCTGAGTCTTAGCCTTTTCTGTGGGGCTAGGTAGTTTACCTGTGCCTCGTGACCAGCCCCACTATAACCATTTAGAAATGTTTATCTGGCCAGGGAGTGGTGACACACCTTTAATCCCAGCACTTGGGAGGCAGAGGCAGGCACATTTGTGAGTTTGAGGCCAGCCTGGTCTACAGAGTGAGTTCCAGGACAGCCAAGACTACACAGAGAAACCCTGTCTAGAAAAACCAAAGAAAAAGAAGAAAAAAAAAGTACTGTTTATCTGTGGTTAACAGTGGTTGTTCTTGCTGCCTCTTTCTAAACTCCTTCACTTTCCTCCAGAATTGTCCTATGTCATTTAGTGTTTACCATTTATGTACTCTCTCTGTGTGTGTACATGTACTTGTGTGTGTGTACATCTATGTGGAGATGAGAAAGTTAGTAACAAGAATTGGTTCTCTTCCTCCCACCATGTGGGTTCTGCGGATCAAATTTAGATCATCAGGCTTGGCAGCCAGCATCTTTACCCACTGGGACATCTTTCTGACCCAAAGTTGATAGTTCAGTTGTAGCCAAAGGTGACCTTGAACTTCTGATCCTGCTGCCTCTAAATTCTCTTCTGAGAATGCAGGTACATGGGATCACATTTCAATTTATGAAGTGCTGACATCAAACCCAGGGCCATTTGTGTGCAAGCCTTCTGTAAACTGAGCTATAGCCACAGCTTGTTATTATTTTGAAAAAGTATTTATTTGGGTGGTTTGTAGGCATGTCTCTGCACCATTTGCATGCCTGGTGCATGCGGAAGCCAGAGGAAGGCACCGGAGCCACTGGAATTGTAGTTCTGGTGGTTCTGAGTGGCTCTGTGGGTACTGAACAGAACACAGGTCCTTTGGAACAGCAGCCAGTATGCCCCCACATCCTCATTACATTTTAATACCCTGAGTCCATTAGTATCTGATTTATATGAGCAAAGAAAAGGCTGTTTTTGTTTTTTGTGTGTCTAAGAATGGATTTATTTATTTATTTATTTATTGCCCCTACGTAGGGGCAGCAGCATCCTGCCTACCTCTGCGCTCACCTACATGGAAATGCCAGCATTCAGGGATATTGTTCTAGAGACTATCAGCTTCAGTATCACTCATTACTGTTGCTTTGTCCTATATGGCAGAGCTTCTGGGTGTACATGTTGGTCTAGGCAGGACGCAAGCAGAGGTGGGCACTAAGCATCTTGAATGAGTATGTGGCTGGGCATGTGGGTACCACAGCTTTCATGCAAGGCATTCTTGAGAAGCTGGCCAATTCCACACATCCTCTTGGGTTAGTGGACAACTCTGGGCAGCTGGCCCATCCTGTCCCTAAGGCAGCATTTTGAGAAACAAAAAGCAGTGACCTGAGGCAGCTCCCTACCTGCCACCCAGCTCAGGACAGAAGTGAATTTATTACTGCTATGGATGTCTTGGGACACAGGGCACAATTTCTTCAATGATACTTGTCTTAACTAGATAGAGCCTGGACAAGAGGGTTGTTGCTTTGTGTGTAGAGAACAGTCTGGATTCCTGAATCCAGTGACATGCCAGGCTAAGGCCTTCCTCTCTAACCTTGTTCGGGGGAAGTGTGTCAAATCTGGAGTCCAATGCTGTGTCTTCCTGGCCTTGTTGTGTTGGGCTCACATAGAGGTTGTAGGGACCTAAGCAAGACATCTGGTTCTGCCCTAGTCCCTGTGGGCCTTTGGGTAAATGTGCTAACTTCTCTGCCTGGTTTTCCAACCTGTGCAGATAGGATTGCACTTGAGGCCAAGGCCCGGGGTTAGAAGAGTTAGCACACATGGCTGTCTACCAGCAGTCAGGGCTGAACTGCAGTTTCTCATCTGAGTTACAGGAATACTGGGGCATATGGCAGGATTACTCCTGGTTTTCTCTGGACCAGTGGAGCTGTGGGACTGGTTTTGGCCACTGAGCTAGGAATGAAATGTTGTGTCCTTCCAGGGCAGACTCTTAATCAGCACTGCCACAGGTTTTCCCTCTGACCCAGTGACTGGTGGCATGGTGACAGTTCTTTTAGTCTCTTGGAATGACCCCAAAGTGGCATCAATAAATTGATGCTTACCACAAGCCTGTGTTTCTGCCAAGACGGAGCCATCTGAGGGGTGTTGGCTGCTGCAGTGTATCTTCACAGATCCTGACCATACATGTCTTATGTAGGTCTCAGGATTAAAACGTGTATGTGAAATGTCCAGGATGAGCAGGCACTGAGGTAGGGAGTGGAGGGAAAGACATTTTCCTTCTACAGATTTACTTTTACCTATGTGTGTATGCCAGAACCTGAAGGGAATTTATTTGGTGAGGAGAGAGCAGACCAGAAGGAGGGATGGTGGGAGGGGCAAAGATAAGCAAAGTACAAGGACAGGTGTGAAGAATTAGTAAGGAAACCTGTTATGGTTTTCATTTTCTTTCAAAGATTCATTTACTTATTTTATGCATATTGATTGCTCTATCTGCACATACACTTCCATGCCAGAAGAGGGCATCCTATCCTGGTATAGATGGTTATGAAACACCATGTGGTTGCTGGGAATTGAACTCAGGACCTCTGGAAGAGCAGCCAGTGCTCTTAACTACCGTGCCTTCTCTCCATGCCCTTTGCATTTGTATTTGGTGTCTTGTTTGTTTGTTTTCTTTTTTTCTTTAGACAGAGCTTCTCTGTGTATTAGAGCCCTGGCTTTCCAGGACTCAGTTTGTTGATTAGAATGGCCTTGAACTCACAGAGATCCACCTGCTCCAGTGTCCTGAGTTCTGAAATTAAAGGTGTGCTCATCACGCCTGGTCTTTCTTTAAATTTTTACTTCCAAAATTTGTAAGCAAACATGTCTCTGTCACTTGGCACTTACAAGTTGGCCCCTTTCTGACCAGGATTCCCTGCTGGTCCTTCATAGTATTGCTTTATTCTTGGTTGGATTTCATTGGCTTTGACCCTCTCTCTCCTACCATGTTCTGTCCCTGAGAAGACAGAGCTGCTGCCCTGGGAAAGGCCCAGGAAGGTCCATGTCCTGAACTATTCCAGGATTTCCCTACTGTAGAACACAGCAGTCTTGATGGCATCTATCCATGTGTGAAACTGCCCAGTTCCCACTACAGTCAGCCTGGAACTTACCTATTATGGAGGCTAGTGTGGGCATCCTTCATCTGTATGCCTATCACTGGGGTTATCAAATGCTAAGTGAATAGGTTTTGGATAGAGCTGAGTGTGGTTTCACATGCCTGTTATCTCAGCAGCTACAGGCTGATGATTGCATGTTTAAGGCTAGCCTGTGCTACACAGTGAATCTCTGTATTGACAAAAAGAAAGTCTGAGCTCTTTTGCCCATTCCAAGGCATTTCTTTTTTGTTTTCTTTTCTGTTTTGTTTTTGTTTTTTTGAGACAGGGTTTCTCTGTGTAGCTCTGGCTGTTCTGGAACTCACTCTGTAGACCAGGCTGACCTCGAACTCAGAAATCCGCCTGCCTCTGCCTCCCAAGTGCTGGGATTAAAGGCGTGCGCCACTGCTGCCTG
>NW_021611695.1:0-1039 GCF_004785775.1 Grammomys surdaster | reverse complement strand
CCAGTCTTAGTCCGTGGTGATCTGATAAGATGCAAGGGATTATTTCAATCTTTTTGTATCTGTAGAGGCTTGTTTTGTGACCAATTATATGGTCTATTTTGGAGAAGGTACCATGAGGTGCTGAGAAAAAGGTATATTCTTTTGTTTTAGGATGAAATGTTCTATAGATGTCTGTTAAGTCCATTTGGTTCATAACTTCTGTTAATTTCAAAGTGTCTCTGTTTAGTTTCTGTTTCCATGATCTGTCCATTGCTGACAGTGGGGTGTTGAAATCACCCACTATTATTGTGTGAGGTGTAATGTGTGTTTTGAGCTTTAGTAAAGTTTCTTTTATGTATGTAGGTGCCCTTGCATTTGGAGCATAGATGTTCAGAATTGAGAGTTCACCTTGGTAGATTTTTCCTTTGATGAGTATGAAGTGTCCTTCCTTATCTTTTTTGATTAATTTTGGATGAAAGTCGATTTTATTTGATATTAGAATGGCTACTCCAGCTTGTTTCTTGGGACCATTGGCTTGGAAAATTGTTTTCCACCCTTTTATTCTGAGGTAGTGTCTGTCTTTGTCACTGAGGTGCGTTTCTTGTATGCAGCAAAATTCTGGGTCTTGTTTGTGTATCCAGTCTGATAGTCTGCGTCTTTTTATTGGGGAATTGAGACCATTGATGTTAAGAGATATTAAGGAAAAATGATTGTTGCTTCCTGTTATTTTTGTTATTAGAGGTAAAGTTATGTTTGTATCTTTTTTGGGGGTTGTTGGAAGATTACTTCCTTGCTTTTTCTAGGTTGTAGTTTCCCTCCTTGTGTTGGCATTTTCCATCAATTATCCTTTGAAGTGCTGGGTTTGTGGGAAGATATTGTGTAAATTTGGTTTTGTCATGGAATATCTTGGTTTCACCATCTATAGTGATTGAGAGTTTTGCTGGGTATAGTAATCTGGGCTGGCAATTGTGTTCTCTTAGTGTCTGTATGATGTCAGTCCAGGCTCTTCTGGTTTTTATAGTCTCTGGTGAGAAGTCTGGTGTAATTCTTATAGGTCTGC
>NW_021611694.1:0-2290 GCF_004785775.1 Grammomys surdaster | reverse complement strand
AGAGAGAGAGAGAGAGAGAGAGAGAGAGAGAGAGAGAGAGAGAGAGAACACAGCCTGGCTTTGTCCCTGATTTTACTGAAATTCCTTTAAGTTTCTCTCCATTTAATTTGACATTGGCTGTTGGTTTGCTATATATTACTGTCATTATGTTTAGGTACTTTTATTATGTTTATGGCATGGTTTCCTGATTTCTTCAAGACTTTTATTATGTATCTGGTTTTATGTGGAGGTCATTGACTGACTTGGACATGAGTTTTGTACAAGGAGATAAGAAAGGATCAATTGCATAGTTCTACATTCTGACCCTTAGTTGAAGCAGCATTTGTTGAAAATGCTGTCTTTTGTCCACTGGATGGTTTTAGTTCCTTAGTCAAAGATCATGTGACTATAGATGTATGAGTTGATTTCTCAGTCTTCAATTCTATTCCATTGATCTACCTGCCTGTCTCTGTAACAATACCATTCAGTTTTTACCACTATTGCCCTGTGATAAAGCTTGAGGTTGGGAATGGTGCTTTCCCAGATGCTCTTTTATTGTTGACAATAATTTTCACTATCTGTGATTTTTGTTATTCCAAAAGAATTTGAGAATGGCTTTTTATCAACTCCATGAAGAATTCATTTCGAATTTTGATGGAGATTGCATTGAATCTGTACTTTGCTTTTGGCAAGATGGACATTTTTTCCTATATTAGTCCTGCCAATCTATGAGCATGGGAGATCTTTCCATCTTCTGATATATTTTTGATATCTCATTTCAGAGACTTCCAATACTTTTCATACAGAACTTTCACTTCTTGGTTACGGATGGAGGATCCTTCTCATATTAGTGGGGATGGAATTGGGAAATTCTGGGGACAGGACCAGGAAGGGAATAACATTTGAAATGTAAATAAAGAAAATATCTAATAAACAAGAAGAAAAAAATCTGGGACACTTAATTGTATGTATCACCTACTTCAATTGTCTTGTCCTCTAAATAATATCACAGTTTTGTTTAGGATATAAATGTAAAATATCAATTTTTCTTATATAGCTGTTTATATAAAGAGAAGGAAATGATTTTTAAAAGTATATTGGTTTTATTTTCCCAACAACTTATGTTTCCTCTCATAGTGCATATTGAGATAATTTCTGTTTATCTAAGAGTTTGATATATTATGTATGTATGTTTTGTACAGCATATATTAAAAAAGAAAAAATGGGTTAAAGAGCTAAACAGAGAATTCTAAACCGAGGAATCTCAAGTGATCAAGAAAAAATTAAAGAAATGTTGGTCATCCTAAGTCATAGGAGAAATACAAGTCAAAACTACTCAAGAGATTCCACCTTACACCCATTAGATTAGGTAAGATTAAAAGCTCAAAGGACAATAGATGCTCTCTCAGGTGTAGAGCAAAGGAAGCACCACTATTGTTGGGAGTGAAACTTGTAATCTACTCTGGATATTGATTTCGTTATGTATCAGAAGATTGAGAATGAGTCTACCTTATGTTTCAACTATCTTCTGGATATATATAGAAAAGATGTTCTACCATCCCACAAGAAGACTTGCTCTTTGTAAATACACTTGTTCATTATAAATACAGGCCATGATGAATTTTACAGGCAAATGAATGAAAACAGAAAATATCATCCCAAGTGAGATAACTATAACCCAAAAAGTTTGTATTCACATGAAAGTGGAAATTAGCAATAAAGTACAGGATAATCATGCTATAATCAACAGATACAAAGAGGATCAATAAAAAGAGTACACAAGGGAAAATATTAGAGTCTTTCTCGGAATGGGAAACAAAATAGATATCAGAGGTAGAGGGAAACATGGCATGGGGAGGGACGGAGGGAGGTATCATATGGAGAAAGATTAGGTGAGGGAGAGAGAGGGGGGGAAGGAGGAGTAGGAGGGGGAGAGGGAGCAAGAGATGAGGCGGAGATGGAGGGAGGGGGGAAGGTGAGGGGAAGAGGGAGGTAGGGAGGTCAAGGGGGGAGAGGGAGAAAGAAAGGGAGTGAGAGAGAGAGAGAGAGAGAGAGAGAGAGAGAGAGAGAGAAGACAGCCTGGGAATAGAGACAGTTTCTAGGATGTTAAAGATACCCAGTATTGGCTATCCCAGAGGATGTAAGGGGTGACTCCAGCAGAGATTGCTAAGAGCATGGGGCATGGTTCCTGAAGTGGCCAACAAGTACTCCCATTGGAAGGGTAAGAATGCCTTCTCATCCACAAAGCCTTCAACCCAAAATGTCTCCTGCCTACAAAATATGCAGGTACAAAGATGGAGCAGAGTCTGAG
>NW_021611693.1:0-1915 GCF_004785775.1 Grammomys surdaster | reverse complement strand
TCTCAAGGCTGCAGGAAATCACAGGAGGATCATTGTCAGAGAGTTCACATAAGCAGCAGCTGTCTGCTTAATGACAGCCTCTGGGAGTGACAGGTCAGGAGCTGGATTAATATAGGAAAATCAGAAGGAACCCAAGTAAAGGATGACTGCGACACTTTAGGGCAGGGATGTGGACAGGGGCTTGGATCAGGAAAGGACGACGGGGTCCTAGTAATAACATGGCTGACTGGAGGACCAGGTTTCAGGTCAACTGGACAAACCTCAGGGAGACAGTGAGGTGATGGTTCAGTGGATGGAGAATATACCACCCTGCCTGAGGAGCTCCAGCCCCAGGAATCTTGGTGCAGGGGAGAGAAAACTGACTCAAGCAAGTTGTCTTCTGACGTCCACATGGTGTTGTAGCCCGTGAACACACAACTCCACAGCTACACACAGATACATTTATGCACTGCTAATTTTTTTATAATGCTACATTTTAGGGCATAAAGCAAGTGTTTCACCTGTCTGACTAGGAGAATTTAGTGCACAGGAGTCTGTTTCAGAGGTATGCTTGCATAATCCCTGGGAATTCTCAGCTTCCTTGTGCAGCTAGGAGCTGGAATGCTGCTGACTGTGCCAGGTCCTTGGCCACTCTGATTTCTGCCTCTTAGCATCACCAGAGGGTGTCTGCAGGGTTTCCATATGTTTATCCTGGGTTTTGCCAATAAAATGAACTGAAGCATTTTCAGAAAAATTTAAAACAAGCATTTATTTAGTATTAAATACTGCTCAAGACTACTGAGAGGAACTCACAGGCTTGCTTTACAGAATCTTCTCAAGGAAAGTAGACACAAGCTCATGACTCCTGATTTCATCCACTGGACTGCGCTGAGGAAAACCAGGACTAATGATCTGGCAGCAAAGGTAAAAGGGAAGCCCTCATAGTTGTGTTAGGGGTACATTATGTGGAGATATGTCTTTCTATATTCAATCTTTAAGGGATAAACCAGCAGCGAACTAAGTACTAGCTAGAGAGCTGAGTACTAGCAGGATCTTGGTAGTCTTCTTTCTGTGGCCCATCAGAGGTCTTATATTTTATAAAGATTCATCCTCCGTCACTTGTCTATTGGCTGTAATAAAGAGCTGACAGAGCTGATGGCCAATAGCTGGGCAGGAAGTGGAGGGCCGAACTTCCTGGAGAGCGACTCCGGAAAAAGAAGGAAAGACACCAAATTTGCCTGGGGGACTCGAGAAGAAAGAAGCACCTGAACAGGATCAGAGAGGTAGAGCTGGCCACATGGTGGAAGGTAATGTCATGATTAATCGGGAAAAACTAGAAAGTGGTCTGGGAATCTACCCAGGTCTAGACTTAAACATTAAAATACTCCAAAGCCTCTGTGTCATAATTTGTGTCACTGGTGGGTCAAAAAGTCCTGCTATCTAACTGAAAAAACATGGGGGCCACTTTAGGAGGAAGAAACTGACCAGTTTGGGAGGAATAACATCCTAGGGTCCCAGAGACTAAGAAAACAGAAAAGAAACCCAGAAAATAATCGTGAGGCCTGAGCAATGTCGTGAATGTATGTGAACTTTACCACATCCTTCCTGCAAGCACTCCTGTACTTAGTCACCATCTGTGGAGGCTGTCAGGAAAGGACAAGGAGGCCAGCCTGTGGTATAGTCTCCACCAAAATGCTCACATGAGTTCCTTCTATATCTCTTGGCTGGCCTACCCTTCCTCCACATCCAGGCTAACTTTAAAATTCAATCTGAAGGTTTTAAAAATACAGTGAAATTATAAGTTATCTTTTCATATGAGAGTGAAGACCTCCGCAGAGGGGAGACCCTCTCTCAAGTCTCAGAAAGTTGCGACCACCCAGTAATCTGCGCGAGACACCATGTACCGGAGCAATTGCGAGGTTGTTTATTAGGGCGT
>NW_021611692.1:0-2125 GCF_004785775.1 Grammomys surdaster | reverse complement strand
TCCCAGGGTAAGACACAGAGCAATGGGCTGGCAAACACTGCCTAAATTCTTCAGCTATCAGAGGGCCCAGGCTGTTGTGCTTATAGTAATACACCTGGCTACTCTCCTGGTAGGAAGGTGCCAGGCAGTATCTCTGATTTGCATCTGCGGTGGTGTGGCCTGGACAAAGCTGGCAGACAGTGTTGGATAGAAAGGAACCATGGCATTGGGATCTAAAATTTTATCACACTGGTTTGTCACAGCCAGGGTGGAGAGTGTAGTGTCCTGGTCAATGATCTTCACATTGAATCCCTGGAGTGCATCTTTCCTCCCATCCGTGCTTCCAGTGAAATCCCACTTGAGAGCACCTGGATAGGAAGGTGCTGAGGTGGAGATCTGGCCTTGCTCAGTCATCACTGACAGCATGGTTGTGCCAGCATGTGGGTTAAGGTAGGCATTACCCATGAGTTGCTGGAGAAAACTGCTGGATGCTGAAGGCAGAAGCCATGTTGAACTCACATCTGGGGTGGAGACTCTGGAGATGTTGCACTCCCTTCCTGAGTGTGTGGAATTGCTCAACACAGGCAAAGAAGGCTGCAGAGCTCTTTCTTCCCCAATGAAAGGTGAACTTTGGAAATTTTCTGTAGGGAGGAAGAAGACAGTGGGAAAATGCTGAGGTTGATACTTTCTAGGTTCCTGTGGGGAGCAGTTCTATCTGCAGTTTGTACTGGATTGGATCAGCTAAGACTGAATTTCCCCCAACATCACTATTGCAAATGCTCAGGTTGATTCTTAGCACAAATAGTAATGACTCTCATTGGATGAGCTGCCTCACCATCCTCAGTGGGCCTGGAAATCCTGGTTGAACTGTTACAGCCTTGGCTCCAACCTAGACACATCCCTTCTTTGCCCTGCTTTGTCTTGCTCTTATACCTGCTTTGACACTGCTTGTAAACTGCATCCTTGAATAGAAGTGTTTAGAGGTAGGAGAGCCTTAGTTTCTCAAGTTTCTGCCTTTTCTCTGTCCTTCATATATCTATGTAAAATGGCCTGGGCTTGAGATCACCGAAACCAACCTTCCTCTGGATCTAAAGTGCTGCCTTATAGGTGAGTCCCAGGACCGACAAGCTAGTCTAAACTCTGTGGCTGTTTTTGTTTTTAAAAATTACATATCAGGGATTTTGTATATTAGTATTATATTTACGTCATTTTTCTTGCTAACTACTCCTTTGTCCCTGCCACTCCTTCTATAAATGATGATCTTATATAAAGATAACCCTTAAACACCTATGTGTTTATGACTTTATGTATACAACCCACTAATAACATTTCATGATGTATACATTGGTTAAGGGCTGACCTACTGGGATTTGCTCACCTATTGGAAGGCTGATCCCTGAATAAGATTTACTCTTCCTCTGTTCCTGTTAATTGTCTGTAACTCTTTAAGAGGGGAATCCTTGTGAGCGTTTCCCACCTGTGTCAGTCATTGTTGTACAGAGAACAACTGACTATGGAGTTCCCAGTCCCAACTGATAATTTCCAATACAACCAGTACATACAAGAATCAGAGAACTCTGTACAAGATGTGATAGATTTCAATTGTCAGGGACAAGAGTGGGATAATATCCTCTGTATATGACAGTGAACTTGCACCCAAACGAATCCTAATATGGTTACCTAAACAAAGCTTGGGCAATGACAATACCCTGAGCCCTTTGATTTAAAATGGGTGGTTCTGTGCAACATTATCACGTCTGCAGGTTTGACTCCTTTGATTTCTCTGTTTTCTAGCCTTTCAACTTTATAGTTGGAATGTTTTTTTTCCCCAGTTCTTGTGGGTCGGTCTTTCATGTAACAGCCTCAATAATTCTTTCACTATAAGAACTACCTTCCAGAGTCCTGTCCCCTCTTTGGCTCTTTCACATTCACTTGTCAGATTCAACAGCACAGAGCCTAGACCATAGTAGCACTGTAATCTCCCTGAGGTGGATAAAGAATCAGTTGAGAGTAAATTATGTGTCCAAAGTCATATTCTTAGTAAGAACAAAAGCTAAATATGACTTTCAATATGAGATATCTATAGCTGTGTAGTCCCTAGTATTTGAAAGATTTAAACATATACTAAAAAATAAGGAAAGATGTG
>NW_021611691.1:0-1778 GCF_004785775.1 Grammomys surdaster | reverse complement strand
TCCCTGAATGGAAAGCACACCTGACAACAGCAGCAGGTGGGGGATGCAGGAATGACTTAAGCATTTGCAAAATCCCAGAAGGCAGATGACAACTACAGAGGCAAGGTTCACCCACAGAACAGGAAGGGAAGATAAATAGAAAACATGGACATATTGGTGAAAAACAAAAATGTTGAATGTAACAGTATCATGGAAATAAGCAACTAGGGACACTGCAACAAATGAAAAGGCAAAAAACTGGAGATGATTGGAAGAGAAAAAGAGAATATCAGCTCAAAAGTCTGGAAAATATTTTCAATGAAATCATAAATGAAAAAGTTCCTAAACTATGCCGGGCAGTGGTGGAGCACGCCTTTAATCCCAGCACTTGGGGGGCAGAGGCAGGTGGATTTCTTAGCTCCAGAGTTCGAGGATATCCTGGTCTACAGAGTGAGTTCCAAGGACAGCCAGGGCTACACAGAGAAACCCTGTCTCAAACCCCCCCCCCAAAAAAGAAAAAAGAAAACGTTGCTAAAGAAGAAGATGCCTATAACAGTAAGGAAGCATTGAAAATACCAAATAGATTAGACAAAAGAAAAGTTCCTTTGCCACATAATAATCAAAACAGTAAACATTTAAAGAACTATAAACAACTACAACAAAAAAATTGACAAAAACTAAACAAAACAAAAACAAGTAGCATGTAAAAGCAGACCTATTAGATATATACCTGTCTTCTTAATGTATACTGTAAAAGAAAAAGTATTTAGACACATGTGCGGCAGACTCAAAGAAACCACTCATGTTTCTCCAAGCAAGCCAATGATCCAAATGTTTTGGGCCAATTCAGAATTAGCAATGATAGTAAAGTTATTCATAGGTCACGACTGGATTTGGCAAGTGAGGAGCACTACAAGAGACCACACAAGTGGTCACATCTGGCTGATGGTTTCCCTCCAGCCCCAGCGAGGAACCACCAAACCAGCTCCCACTGCTCAAAGACCTGCTCCTCCCCATTGTGGGCATTTATTTTTCTGTGCTCACCATGTCTTGATTTCAGAGCTTCCCTGGTGTCCTCTCACAGCACACAACAGCACAGCTCAGAGCAGGAAGCAGAGAAACACCAAAGCCTGCACAGTTGCAGCAAACTTGCAGAGAGGAACCGGAAGATCCTGCCTCTTTGTCTGACTGGCAGATCCACCTGGAGGCCTGATTGGCCAGTGAATTTTCCTCAAGGTTAAAATGTGTTTCCGGTCTAGGTCAGACCTTTCCAGATCTCAGGAGTAGTTTGCACTCCATTAGCATTTGTGCCTCTCCTCCAAGAGGAATCTCACCTCACCTAGCCCTGGGGGAGAACTCACCATTCAAGCTCAGGCTATTCAGATACTTGATCCAACCCCCCTCTGTGAACACTGATCCTGCACTTAACAGGACCTGACTTCAGACCCTGCCTGAGCTTTCCTCACAGCCTTGAATAGCTTTCATAGGTGCAGTGGAGGTATCAGTCTGACCCAGAAATGGGAGAGTGCCCAGTCAATTAACATTCAAGAAGGATCTTAGGAAATAATAGTTTTGTTTTGTGGCTTCAGGCTGGGCTCAGGGAAACTGTAACTCCCTTTCACCAGACAGTTGGTATGAAATGACCCTGGTAGAAAAGCCAGAAACATAAGGGAAACACTGTTGAGCACTATTGTGAACCAGCACAACTTCATCAGTGATGAAGCAGAGAAAAAACACACTTGTATTAGTACCGGTTCTCTAGATAAACATATCTCAAATCATAGAGAGAATCTCTCTAT
>NW_021611690.1:0-1151 GCF_004785775.1 Grammomys surdaster | reverse complement strand
ATGGATTAAAGCTTGCCAGTAAGGTGTGTCTCCAGTTGGGCAACTTTCATTGGCCATTCCCTCAATCTCTGCTATAGCCATACCCTGCATTTCTTTAGATAGGACAAATTTTGTTCTGTGTGTCAACTGTGTTGTTGAATTTGATCCTTCAGCTTTGTTCTCATAATCCCATACATTCACCATTTGGTCTCTGTCCCTAAATCACATAAGATACTGTATAAATATTTGTTATTCAGTGTTAATTTATTTTGCAAGCCTGTTGGTTTTATATTTTTAACTTTATTATTTTTGTTTCTCCAGGACAAACTTTTTCTCTGAAGCCCTATCTGTCCTCATAGTAGATATAGAATCTACACAAGCCACCTGACATGTTATTGTAAAATAAGTACAGGCTTCTGTGCTGCTCTTCATCAACTTCTTTAATTTTGAAATTTGTCCAAATATGTAGGTTATATTCTATTTCTAAGTATGGCATATGCTCATGATATCAATACTACCTGTGGCTTCAGAGTCATTGGATTCCAGGTGTATGATGTTCTGCCTTACTCCTGTGTTTCTTCTGAAATTTTTGGACAAATAGGAGTATTTTACCTGTGTGAATGAATATGATTATCATATGTACCTGTTCTTTATTTTTGGCAGAATGTGGCCTCAGAACTCTTGATCATCATGTTATGGATAGTCGTTAGTCCCCATGTAGATATTTGAAATTTACCACCATTATGTGGAAGACCAGCCAGAGCTTTCCACTTCTGAGTTATCTCATTCTCCTGCCCTATGTTGCTTATTTATGATCAACATTTATATTATTAATATTTTTATCTATCCATTTGAATCTGTTTAAACATTTATTCCGTTTTAGTAAAATTTTATTAATGTAGCATTTTAAACTGGTACAGTTTCCATTTCTCTAATATCAATACAGAACTGCTTTTAATGTCTAATTCTTTGTAGGAACTTCAGTAAAGAATGATGAGTTCTCTCTATCATTTCTGTTCTCTTGGTTGATTTTTACAGGGGCATGAGTGTCTTAATATGTTACTTTTGCTGTCCTGAAACTTGTTGCATTGACCTTGCCTGCATCAAGCTCAAGGACATACAGCTCCCTGTGCCTCTGACATTAAAGACATGACCAAAACCACCCAGAATTT
>NW_021611689.1:0-1608 GCF_004785775.1 Grammomys surdaster | reverse complement strand
TGAGTCATGAAAATAGTAAATCAGAAATAAATAAACCTGAAATATCAGTCCTCAACAATCGTAGATTTTAGTAAGTCAGATATAAATGAACATGAATAATCAATATTCAGCATTCGTGGATAATAGAAAATCAGAAATAAATGATCATGAAAAATCAATATACTCCATTCGTGGATAATGGTAAAGATGAGAAAAATGAACGTGAATAATCGATAGTCATCAGTCATAGTTCATAGTAAATCAGAAATATATAAAGCTGAAATATCAATAGTCATCAGTCATCGAAAATAGTAAGACCGACATACATGAACATGAATAAACAATATTTACCATTCATGGAAAATAGTAAATCAGAAATAAATGAACACCAATAATCAATAGTCATCAGTCATAGTTAATAGGAAATCAGAAAAAAACAAAGCTGAAATATCATTAGTCATCAGTCATAGATAATAGTAAGTCTGAAATAAATGAACATGAATAAACAATATTCACCATTCGTTGATAATAGTTAATCAGAAATAAATGAACAATCAATAGTCATCAGTCATACTTAATAGTAAATCAGAACTATATAAGCAGAACTATCAATAGTCATCAGTCATAGATAATAGTAAATCAGAAATAAATAAAAAGAAATAAACAATATTTGCCATTCATCGATAATAGTTAATCAGAAATAAATGAAGATGAATAATCAATAGTCATCAGTCATAGTTCATGGGAAATCAGAAATAAATAAACCTGAAATATCAATAGTGATCAGTCAAAGATAATAGTAAGTCAGAAATAAATGAACATGTATAGTCAATATTCACCATTAGTGGATAATGGTAAATCTGAAAAAAATTAACATGAATGATCAAAAGTCATGAGTCATAATTAAAGGAAATCAGAAATAAATAAAGCTGAAATATCAAAAGTCATCTGTCATAGGTAACAGTAATTCAGAAATAAATGTACAGGGATAATCAATATTCACAATCGTGGATAATATTAAATCAGATATACATGAACATGAATAATCAATAGTCATCAATCATAGTTAATTGTAAACCGCAAAAAAATAAAGCTGAAATATCAATAGTCATCAGTCATAGATAATAGTAAGTCAGAAATAAATGAACAGGAATAAACTTTATTCGCCATTCGTCGATAATAGTGAATCAGAAATAAATGAACATGAATAATCAATAGTCATCACTCATAGTTGATAGGAAATCAGAAATAAAGCTGAAATATCGATAGTCATCAGTCTTAGATAACAGTAAGTCAGAAATAAATGAACATGAATAATCAATACTTGTAACTATTAGTTGATGGAAAATCAGAAATAAAGCTGAAATATCAATAGTCATCAGTCATAGATTAGAGTAAATCAGAAATAAATGAACAGGAATAATCAATATTCACGATTCGTGGATAATACTAAATCACAAATAAATGAACATGAATAACCAATAGTCATCAGTCATAGGAAATCAGAAATAAATAAAGCTGAAATATCAATACTCATCAGTCATATATAATAGAAAGTCAGAAATAAAAGAACAGGAATAATCAATGTTCACCAATCATTGTTAATAGTAAATGAGAAATAAATGAACA
>NW_021611688.1:0-1148 GCF_004785775.1 Grammomys surdaster | reverse complement strand
TTTCATCAGCTTATTTTCTAAGTAGGCATTGGACTAAAAAACCTGTCATAATGAATTACTACATTTAAATGTGTCTTATACACTGTCAATACTAGTAGCAACTTCTTTGGATTTAACATTACAGTTGCCAGTTATTTTCTCTCGGGCCTTGAAAAATATTATTCAATGCTCTCCTGATTTTAATCTATATATAAATATTTATTTCTACTGTATGATATTATAATGTCTCCTCTTTTGATGGTAAGGGATAGGGAAAGAGATATACATTGTAACAGCACTTAGATGTGCCTTGAGTCAGTTATATCTGGGAGTAGAGGAAGCCAATCTCTAAGAAACCTTCCAAGGGAATGCTAGGCTATAACTATGGTCTTCTAGTACTCAAGACCCACAGTGTCTGAACACTACACATCGCCATTTTAGTTTATCTACTTTGTAAAGATTGTGATAAAGCAAGTGATAGTAAACTTTTACTGGAAGACTCACAAGTGCGGCATTGTGTCTATCCAGAATCAGGTGTGTATTGGAGGAAATGTCAGTTCTAAGTTTTAAAGTCGAAGTCCCAGTGTTCTTATTGACTTCATGGTGGAAGTATGTAAAACCATGTGTTATTCTTCACATTCTAGAATGAGCGCTTGTTCAGTCTCCAGAAATGGAAGAGGTACTGTTCCCATTAAACACATAGACAAAATAATTCCATGATATACATTCAGTTTATGTATTTACTATTGTTGAAACTAAAGACCAGCATCTATGACTGGAACAGGAATTTATGATCTCTTAAGAGCTGACAACAATCCTTAGCCTGTATGTGACATGCAAGTGTTATAAAGTGACATGCTTTCCAAAAATGTCCTGATTTCTCTCTTAAAATTTATGCATTCTCATGTCCATTGCTTCTTGCCCACTTGATGCTGTCTCCAAATGCCTGAGGCTTGAGTATTACATATTGTAAATTTATGAAAGAATTATATTTTTCTCTACATCTCCTATTTCTGTTGTATAGAAATTCCTCTTATCAGTAAATTTTCTATCACATGATCTAGAGATTATTCTCATTTTTTCATACATATTACAATTGTTAGAATATTTATGGAGAAACATTGTGGTAGAGTACTTGCATTATCTGTTTTCTTTGCTGTTGCAGATAT
>NW_021611687.1:0-8216 GCF_004785775.1 Grammomys surdaster | reverse complement strand
CTCCCTCCCTCCCTTCCCTCTCCTCCCTCCCTCTCTTCCCTCTCCTCCCTCCCTCCCTTTCCTCTCCTCCATCCCTTCCCTCTCCTCCCTCCCTTCCCTCTCCTCCATCCCTTCCCTCTCCTCCCTCCCTCCCTCTCCTCCCTCCCTCTTTCTTTCTTTCTTTCTTTCTTTCTTTCTTTCTTTCTTTCTTTCTTTCTTTCTCTCCAGATTTTATTCCAACCCGCTTCCACCCTCTGATTGTTCCACATCTCACACCTCCAAACCACCTCCTTGTCTCCAAGGCTGTACCCCGCCCCCACCCCATCTGACCTATAAACTCCCCGAGGCCTCCAGTCTCTTGAGGGTTAGGTATATCATCTCTGATTGCACACAGACCCGACAGTCCTCTGCTGTTTACGTATTGGAGGGCCTCATATCAGCTGGTATATGCTATGCTTTTGGTGGTCCAGTGTTTGAGACATTAATTGAGACTGCTGGTCCTCATGCAAGGTTGCCCTCCTCAGCTTCTTCCAGCTTTTCCCTAATTCAACCAAAGGAGTCATTAGCTTCTGCCCATTGGTTGGGTCCAAATCTGACATCTGACTGTTTTAGCTGCTTGTTGGGTATTCTGGAGGGCAGTGCTCCTGTACTCACTCACCTATTCCTGCCTCACCGCTCTAGCATCCTCCTACACTGGGGCACCAAGCCTACACAGGACCAATTTGTAGATGTAGCTGTTGGTGGATATGTGCTTTTGAGTCCAGTGTAGGATCCCCTGGAGCTGGGGTAACAAGCAGTTATATGCCTAAGGATGTGGGTGCTCAGAATAGGACTCCTGTATGGAAGAGCAATGTCTATTCTGCACTGCTAAGTCATGTCTCTAGCCCTTTGTAATCTAATTTTTAAAATAACTATTCTGGTTTTAAATGGTCATTCTGCCACAGTTCTCATTAAATATGATACAGTTCTGGAGACTTGAATAATTTCTTCTGTTGGTAATGCAAAAAAATGTTAAAATATTACTGTGTTCTGTCACTAACACAGCCCTGCTATTTATTCAGACCTCTAGTTCTTACATAATTCCCACCAGGGGCACCTGATTACATTACTTAGCGTGTCAACCATGTCTGCTTTGTCCAAATAATTTCTCAGATTTTTCACTCCCTCAACCTCTCCCCTCCCCCTCCCCATTCCCTCCCCCTCCCCTTCCCCTCCTCTCCTCCTCCTCCTCTTCCTCCTCCTCCTCCTCCTCCTCCTCCTCCTCCTCCTCCTCCTCCTCCTTCTCTTCTTCTTCATCTTGACAGTTTGAGGAGCTCTAAATAAATGCTTCTTTCCTTGATCTTGGATATGAGTATGCGTTTTTCTTTCATGATTAATATGAGGTCATTGACACTAGCAGCAATAGAGTAAACTCTGTGAAACTACAGTTCATGAGTAGAGTTCTTAGAATTTGTTTAGAATGGTAACATTAAATTTGATTGGTTGATGGAGGGAATGTTCTATGCAAATTGATTTTTTTATCCTCTTTATAGAAGCCACTGTATAAATACATTGAAATTCTTTTTTATTAGTAATTTGTCTATTCCATTTTATATTTGTTCAATATATTTACATCATCATAGAGTGGTAGATATTCTGTTTTATCTCAAAAAAAAACCAGCACTAGCTTTATAATTTTGGCACTGAAATTGGTTCAGTTTGGGTCATTAGTTGATTTTTTAATTCACATATTATGTCCTTCTGAGATGTCCCACTGTTTTTGAACATTTCATTATTATTTTGTGATGCAAGAAGGACCAGGCTCACTTTGTATACTGTATACACTAGTTTATAATAATACTTTCCTCCAAGAAAATCTGTTTTGTTGTGTTTCAGAATGGCAATTTCACTGGGTTCTAAATATCTTTGACTACGTACTCAGTAGGCAGAGAAGAAGTCACATAGCTGCTCAGCAGTGTATAAAGATTTATCCATGCATACCCATTAATTTACAGTATGTATTTCCTCAAATCATGTTCATATGACATATTAATATATTTACGTCCATTGATATATAAGTTAATTTAAACACAACTTTGTAATGATGTCTCTGCCTTTCATCAAGTTCCTTATGTTTTATTCTTATTTTCTTCCTATAATTTCTGATTTCAACATAGAAAAGATGGCTTTTCTCACTACTTTCCACTTACATTATTTATTTTCAAGATCTAGGTAAGTGTTTCCATAGTGATTAACTTGCACTTCTGTCGAAACAGTTCTTCCTTGTCATTCAATCCTCATTTTCTACTGCTTCCCAGTGGTGTTTAGGTCAGTTGTTTTGCCTCTCATTCTCTTCCCTGTGAATTCATTTTACTATTCTGTAGATTTAGACTCCCTCTTTGAAATTTGTTTTACATCCTGTGTTTACATAAATCTTTTTATCTTTTAAAAACCTGCAAACATAAAGATACTTCAATGTGTTCTAAAGGATGAATTATGTTGCTACCCCTAAGTAATCATGCATTAAGTTTCAATATCTGAAGAAAAATACCCTGTGTTCCATTGGTTTAATATATCACTGTCTGTAAGTTTTTCAATGACATATCTGTGGGGAAAATTTAAGAAGGCCGCCACAGCGGCATAAACCCCGGAGGGACTTCTGCCATTAGGGAGAAAATCCTATGGCTCCAGCTGCCTGAGGGCCTTGGCGGCGGCAGGCCCCAGTAACACGAGGAAGTCCTTGGTTCCAAAAAGGTTTATTGCCATGGCGGATAATAGATGGATCTAGGCGTACCCCCCAAAACTCAGGGCAGTCCCGAGTTATATAGGGAGGGAGAAAGGGGGAGGATGGGGGAGGATCTGGGGGAGACATGTTTAATTTGCTCTGCCCTCTGGCCTTCATTAGTATGTAAATCCCTAGGGCCCAAGGCCTATAGCCTGGCCTATGTAGTAATTCTATGGAGACTGTGACCACCTTTTCAGGATCCTGGGTTCTGGGGGGCGTCGAATTCTTGCCGGTTCTCACCGCAGAATCGCGCCCAGAATCTACAGAGTCTCGGGGTTCTAGAAACCTGATCCACCATGATCCAGGATACCCTTACGCAGTCCCACAACATATCCACTTCATTTCTAGTAGTGTTTCTCTTTTCCAAAGAGTCATACTAATATGATTGCACTGTGTAGCCTTCATTGATTACCTTCTTGCACTTAACAATGTACTAGAATCATCTGTTTTAGATTCACTCATTTTGGATTATCAGTGAAGCCTTTTTTATTGCTGAAAATCATTCCTTTTTTTACTGGAATTAGTACTTACAACAATTATTGATTGAATAAATACTTTTGGTGGGGACTGCTGAGATGGATCAGAGATGAAAGGCTACTAGCCATCAAGTCTAAGAGTTACATCTAACCTGAGGTAGAACCCTGGACCCATAGGGTAACAGGAAGTAACCAACTTCTTCAGGGTGACAAATGAGCCATTGACTTCCACAAATGTGTTGTAGCATAGGTATGCCTACACACACACACACACACAGACACACACACACTCGATCATAGTCAGTGAATCACAAAATATCTCTTGTTGAGAAGCTCTTTGGGAATCATTGTTGGAAAAATTATCCATAGGATTCCATCACATACCTAGTTGGAATTCCTATTAAATTTATCTCAGAATCCCTCGTTTTTAGATTTAAAACCAAATTTATTTTCTTTAATATCTCTAGCACTATTCAGATTTCAATAACTAGTTTTATACTCAATGTCAGTTTGTGTGTGAGTGTGGAGCGGGAGTGACATGAGGTTGGAGGCTGCCTAGTGTAAATTCTGGAAACTGAACTGAGGTCTTCTGTAAGAGCAATCCGCACCCTTAATCAAAAAGCCATCTCTCTAACTCCCCAGTTGTGATATGAGATAGTTTTTCTAATCATTGCCCTTCTTTGCATTTTTCCTTTTCACAGACTATATAGGATATAATGTGATTATATATATATATATATATATATATATATATATGTACAGAGTTATGCTGTCAAACTAGTTACATGTCTGTCACTCACATACCTCTCAACAACAAGCATGAATCTAAACAGAGTCTGTGGTTTAGTTACTACTAAAGTTGTTTTATTTGATGTATAGTATTCATATTTTTAGATGATTCAATCTAATAATACAGTATATGCATATACAATTCAGTAGAGAGGTAAGGGCAACAATATTGTCATTTTGCATGTTAAAGTCTTTAAAACCTTTCTCTATTTGCAAATGTAAAACTAATTGAAGTAGTTCATATCTGATACATAGTCCTATTTAACACTAAAGATTCTTCCTTATGTCTAATTAGTTTTGGTACCTATTATTTACCTTATGGTCCCTCACTAATCTATTACCTGCACTTCTTAGCCTCCAGAGATTTTTATTTAACCATCAATATGTGTGTAGGAAACATTCTAGCTTCCACAAATGAATGAGAACATGCTGTATTTGTTTTTCTGTGAGTAGATTATTTTACTGAATGCAATTCTACCACCCATGTTATTGTAATGTATTGTAGCGACAAGATTTTGTGTTTTTTCCTGCTTTTTTAAATTAGATATTTTATTTATTTACATTTCAGTTGTTATCTCCTTTCCTCATCCCCCACCCCAGAAAACCCTTATCCTGTCCCCACTCCTGCTACTTCTGTGAGGATGTGCCCCCACCCATCCACCCATTCTACCCTCCTTGCCCTAGAATTCTCCCACACTGGGGCATCCAGCCTTCACAGGACCACGGACCTCCTCTCCTATCAATGCCTGACAAGGCCATCCTCCACAACATATATAGCTGGAGCCACAGGTCCCTCAGACTTTGTGCTTTTTGACTAATATTACACTGTATGTATGTATGTATGTATGTACATATGTATGCATGTATGTATACTTACATTTTGGTCTATTTCATTTCTTGACTATAAGTATGTATAGATGTATATTTACCTCTTTAACTATAATGATATTATTAATTTAACATAATGCTATTATTCTCTTTGGGTATATACCTGGAGATAGGACTTCCACTTTCCATTGTTTTATGTGATGGGTATGCTAATTTATGTTTTCCCCAATTAATATTAACATTTCCTCCACCCACGCTGACATTGTTATTATTTGTCTTTTCAACAGTAGACATTTTAATTAGGATAGTATGATGCTTTCATGTGGTTTCTATATATATATCTCTGATGATGAGTAATGAAGAATCTTGTTTATATACCTATACATTTATGTATATCTACCTTCTTTGAGATATATCTGCTTATATAATTTGCTATATAAATAATTACTGTCTAGCTTTTGTCTGTTTTGGCATTTTTTATATAACCTATATATTATTCTGTTCTCAAAGGAGTGATATGTAAATGTCCTGTCATCTGGGATGGTCTTTTACTCCAGTCAATGTTCCTTTGTTGTGAATAAACTTATTAGTTTAATATAATAGGATGTATTTAATTATAAAAAATGGTCATGAATTTAAGTGGGTGGTGCAGTGGCACATGAGGAGCAGAAATACTATAAATATGTGATTCATGTCAATGAGTCTCAAAAAAATAAAAAATTAAATAAGAGATAAACTTGTGGACTAAATTATCATTAAATTTATCATCTTAACACTTAAAAACATTAATTAATAAATATAACCTCAATATGCAAACCCCCCAAATAAGTTTATACTTTAAGTTTGTAAAGTAAAACTTGTTTTTATATAAGTACATTCTCTAACCTGCAATTTTACTGAATTTCTCTGTGGTTAGTTACTACAGATTTGGATGCCTTTCTCTGTATCTTATCATGTTATCTTCAAGCAGATTTAACTTCATTGGTTTTTTTTTTTTTATCCTTTCCCTGGTTTTAGAGTCTAGAAATAACCCTATCAATATAATCTTCATTTTTTACAGTGTTTTGATTTTTTAACATTTCCTTTTGAACCTTATAGCTCTTGTGTCTCTTTGCTGACATCACACATCTGTTCTTAACTGCTGCCAAGATTTCTTATCTTATAATTCCAACATCTGTGCTCTGTCAGCATGAATATACTGTTTACATTGTTTCTACAGATACTATTTTTTCCTTAGCTTTTGGTATCTTTTCTACTTTTTTATTGAAACCCAAGTTACTTGTAGCAGGTAACTAGACCCTTAGAGTCAAATGTTTGGCTTGGGCAAAGTTTGTGTATGTTCAGTGATAGCTTTGATTATGAGTGTTAGGAGTGCCTTTCTCTCCTTCTTTGTTGTGGGAAAGAATAGTTTTTGCAGCTTGCTAGCATTACTCTACTGTCTTTACAGTATGTCTTAATGATGATTTGATGGAGCATCCAGAGTAGATTCCGTTGTTAACCCTCCTTAGTCTTAGTCTCAGTAGATTTTCTTCTCAGGGGTATGGCTTTCTTGTGTTTCTATCTCTGCTTTCCCACTCGATACTTAGCATATTCATTTTAAGGTTTCCTTAATGTATTTTCTTCAAATCCTATCTTCTGTTGATCTTGTTGTCTTTGGTCCTCTTAATGTAAACAAGAAAGTTGGAGCAATTTCTTTCTAGTTGGGATTAGGCTTGATAGTGTTTAGGGATACTCCCCAGATTTCTAGTTGTTCATCAGGAGTTGAGTCTAGTTGTGATTCTAGGTGGCTATTTTTTCTTTCTGAATCCCAGCAACAGGTATTGATTAGATTCTGATTGTTTAATCACAGTGAGTTCTTAAAGTAACTGTCTATGTCAATATGGATGGTTGAAACAACAGTCCCCAAAATTCTAGGGTACCCAGCTTTCCACACTCCCTGTAACAATTTATACAGCAATCATACAGGCTTTCTTACCAGCTCATGGATCCCAGTAGCCTCTCTTCCAGTTGAACAAATCTCAGAAGTTTTATTTCTCTGGTTATATGCTATTTTCTAGATTCAGGAGAGTAGTATATATGCATTGAGACTTCAGTTCTCTGTGAATAGATACTGTTTTCCATACTGTTTCATAATTATGCCCTATCATAAGGAGAGGAAAGATAAAATTGTGGAGGTTACACATGGCATCAGAAACCAAAAAATCCCGTCTTTGTTTTGGTTTTGACACTTAAAGATGTGTAGTCACAAATAATCAATTTCAGGACTTTAATATAGCTGAGGTCTTTACTATCACTCTATGCAGGAATAATAAAATGAATAAAAATTATTCATATATTATCCTGAGCCCAAAAGACATAAGGCTATGACAGTAGCTTTAAAATGAGTAAGATCTTATCCCTCACTTTTCCCGTGGACTATAGACATTACAAGTCCAAACTGTGGCAGGTTCTAATGTTCTTATGGAAAACATAAATTTTTATAGCATAGCTTTGCAATCCACATAAAATCTGAGCGAGACCATTCATTCTGAGGACTCTTCTGAGTTCTGAGGATTGTTAATGTGAAGCAGGTGAAAGAAGACTGATGGACACAACGGGGTGCAAGTCATTCTGTTGTACTTGATAGAAAACTTTTCAAAACTACTGAGAACATGGCCTGCGGGTGATCCTATAAGGTGATATTGTATAGCGAGCATCACCTAAGCAGCAGACATGGTTTCAGAGCTGGTGTAAATTACAAAAGATTCTGTAAGTATTTGACTGTAGAGGATGAAATACAGATGAGCGCCTCAGGACATCTTGAAAGTCATTCCGCATCTACCACCAGGTCTTCCAACACAGACCAACTTATTCCTGTTATACAATATTGATTTTATGTTCTTCCCAAAGGAAGTACTCCTAAGGCCACTCCTTTAAAAATAGTGTTAACACATGTATGTGTCTCAAAACATGGACTTCAAAAAAATATTTCCAAATCCCAAATAAGATATTTTGCAATTTTCCTTTTTATTGAATAGCATTTTTATTTATTTATCTTTTTTAATTTTTTTATTGGATGTTTTATTTACATTTCATATGTTGTCCCCTTACCCCATCCCCCACCCACCCAGGAACCCCCAATCCCCTCACACCTCCTCCTTCTTCTTTGTGGATGTAACCTCTATCTACCCCCCCACTCCCACCTCCCCACCCTCAAAACTCCCACCCCCTGGGGCGTCCAGCCTTCATGAGGTCAAGGATCTCATCTTCCACCTGTGCCCAGCAGGGCCCTCCACTCTTATATATTCAGCTAAGGCCCTGGATCCCTCCATAAGTGCTCCCAGGCTGGTGGTTTAGACCCTGGGAGCTGTGGTTGGTTGGTATTGTTGCTCTCCTCATGG
>NW_021611686.1:0-8866 GCF_004785775.1 Grammomys surdaster | reverse complement strand
TCCAAGACTACAGCAAATGAGGTTCTGCCATCCTAATCCTATAGGATGTCAAGGATTCCCTTTGTCCTTCCTACTGAGTGCTCTAAGAAGCTTCACTCCTCCACTAGGCCATTCCTGTTCCCTCAGCTCTCCCTTCCCTTCCCCACTAGTCTAGTCCCTTCCTTAAGAGGTCAGGCACTTCCTTCCATCATTTCATGGAAACACCTTCCCTGCACATCATAGGACCTCCCTCTGCTGCAGATGAGAGACATTTTATGGTCTACCAATCCTTCTCCACCTGGGATATTTATAACTGGAAAACTGATAATCCCACTTCTTCTGAGAAACCTCAAGTTTGATTTCTCTTCTTCATACTTTCACCACCCTCTAGGGAAGACATCTATCAATTCCCTCAGATTCTGTTTGCTTCAGAGGAACAGAATCACACTGGGTCAGAGGCCCACAAGTTGGTCCCAGGAAAGGAAAGCAGACATTCCAGGAACTGAGCAGATATTGATGCTGCCTTCCCCAAGACTATTCCTGACTGGGACACAAACTCAGCTGAAGATACACACTTCATAAGATAAGTTTTCACTAGATTCTTATGAGAGTTCTCCAGGTGGCAGGCAGGCACACTACAAATTTATCCAAAGTGAGTGAAATAGAACAGAGCGTCCAGCCACTTTCCTGGAGTGGCTCCTGGATTCCTACAGAACTTACACACTGATCGACCCAGATATGCCATAGAGTCAACAGCATATCAATCTTGAAATTAGGGGGTCAGTCATTTCCAGATACTCACAAGAAGATTCAGAAGACTGAAGGATTTGAAAGTATGAATTTGTCTGAAATCATGGAATATTGCTCAAAGGACATCAACAACTGGGAATGTCCAGTGGACAAATAAGCTAAGAAATTGGCAAAGATTTTGGTGGCAATGCAGGGACAACTGGGAGGATGGGGAAAGTCTTCCACTGGCTCAAGTTCAGCAAAAATAAGCCTGGTCATCCACCTCATTTGAGGCTCCTTACAGACTAGTGTGGATACTACAAGGAAATGGGATACTGAAAGGGTCAATGCCCCCAGAATCCTAGGAAATTCTAG
Organism: Grammomys surdaster; assembly: GCF_004785775.1. NCBI lineage: Eukaryota > Metazoa > Chordata > Mammalia > Rodentia > Muridae > Grammomys > Grammomys surdaster. The sequence goes on along the minus strand of NW_021611686.1, from coordinate 7,783 downwards.
GAGCTGAAGCCCACCCTTAACTCTCTGGCTGAAAGAATAGGGACTTGGAGTCCCCTCCAGAGTCCAGGGTAAACTTAGAAGGGGGTGGTTCTCAATTGACTTTCTGTTGTATACTGTGGCTCACCACCTTGTCCTCTAGAGGTCTCTGTGAGCCATAATGACCCAAACTACCCTAGTTTGACATGCTATGGGCACCAAGCTCTATGCATAGACTATCAAATGGTATATAGACTTGAGCAAAAAGACTATTTCCCGCTTTTTTCTTAGTAATTCCTGAATGGCCTTATCTCCTGTTAGTGAGAGACCTACTGACTAAAATGGGAGTTCAAAGTCACTTCTATCCTGGAGGCAAAAGAGTGGTCCAGGAGAACCCACTGTGTCTTTCTTTGAAGAATGAATCCAAAGAAAAAGAAACAGAGCCATTTACAATCCCTCTTAGAAGAATATATAGCCCAGATTCCCCAGTATGGGCTGAAAATAACCCTCTGACTTAGCTTCTCACTTACTACCAGTTGTGGTAGATCAGAACATTACTGCTAGCCCTATAAGAATAAGACAGTACCTTCAATCACAAGAAGTCATTCAGGATATCAAGCCATATATTAATTGACTTCCAGAGTATAGTATCCTCATTCCATGTCACTCTTACTGGATTACAATCTTGTCACTAGTTTAAAAGCCTGGAATAAAAGACTGTAGATCAATGAAAGACCTGCAGAAAGCGAATAGTGAGAGACATTGACTCAACAGTTCTGAATCCATATACACTTCTGAGTTTCTTACTGCCCAACAGACAAATTTACAAACGCTTGGACTTAAATGGCACCTTCTTTAACATTCCCTTAGACAAGAACAGCCAGCGACTTTTCTCCTTCATGTGCAAGACCTGGAATACAGGTTGAGTAGACAGCTAAGCTGGACAAGATGGCTGCAAGGATTTTGGAACTTACCCATGCCCTCTGGCCTATAGGTATCTCAATAATATGGAGACCTCTTGAGGCTCTGCAGCCTCGAGTCATTCCCTCTACCTGTGCTATGTGACCTAAGGCCACAAACCTTTCTTTGGGAGAGGCTGTGGATGGCTGATGCTAAGTGAAAGGAACCAGGGCCCAGGAGCAAGGCCATCCCTTTAGGGTCACTGAGGTTTCAAGGCCTGTGCTCCACCAGCTACCCAGCTGACTCTCACAGCCCACAACCGCACATAAACCTGGGTATTGGTTGTGTATAGGAGAGTTACTGTGTTGTTCTTTATTTGTTGTTGTTATTATTCTTTGTTTTTTTGGTTTTTTTGTTTTCCCTCCTCCTCCTCCTCCTCCTCCTCCTCCTCGTCCTCCTACTCCTACTCCTCCTCCTCCTCCTCCTCCTTCTTCTTTTTCTTCTTAGTTAATTTTGCATCCAGTCATGGAATTGAAGCTGATTGTCAACTGTAGGAGTTCCCTGGTTAATTTGTTGCGGTCACTTGTATATCCTATCATATCACCTTCAAGTAAGAATACATTAACTCCTTACTTTCCAGTTTGTATACCCTTAATCTCCTTTAGTTTTCTTATTGTTCTTACAAGACTTCATGTATTATATTGAATCAAAATCATCATATAATGAGATTATCACTTGTATTCTTTTCATTTCAGATTGTTTGTATCATGTGTACAGTGATATATTTGTATGTTGAACCATCCCTACATCTCTGGGATGAACTCAGCTTGGTCATAGTGATGATCTTTTTGATGGGCTCTTAGTTTTGTTTTATGAGTATCTTATTGAGTATTTTTGCAGCAATATCAAGAAGGAAAATTTGTCTATAATCGCCTATGTTGAATCTTTGTTGTTTTGGAGTATTGAGGTGATAATGGCCCCATAATGTCAATTTGGAAATGTTCCTTTTGTTTTTCTTTTGTGGAATAATTTCAGAATTATTTTTGTTTTTTTAAATTTTTTATTGGATACTTTATTTACATTTCAGAAGTACCCCCCCAACCCATGATCCCACTATCCCATCCCCCATCCTCCTGTTTCTATGAGGATATGCCCTCATCCACCCTCCCACTCTCACCTCCCCACCCAGGATTTCCATCCAGCCTTCACTGGGCCAAGGATTCCTCACCCACCTATGCCTAACACTGTCATCCACCCCTACATTTGCAGCTGGAGCCATGAGCCTCTCCCTATGTGCTCCCAGGCTGGTGGTTTAGACCCTCGGGCCTCGGTTGGTTAGTATTGTTGCTCTCTTCATGGGATCGCAAACCCTATCAGCTCCTTCTATCTTCTCTCTCACTCCTCCATTGGGAACCCCATGACCAACTCAATGGTGAGCTGTGAACTTCCGCCTCTGTATATTTCGGTCTCTGGCAGACCTCTAAGAAAGGTATATGAGGCTCCTGTAAGCATGCGCTTCCTGGCATTGACATCTGGTGAATGCACAAGTGATAGATACCCAGGTAGAGCAGTCTCTGGACGGCCCCTCCTTCAGTTTCTGTCTGACACATGTCTCTATATTTGCTCCTGTGAATATTTTGTTACCCATTCTAAGAAGGGCCAAAGCACCCACACTTTGGTCTCCCTTGTTCATGAGCTTCATGTGGTCTGTGAGTTGTATCTTGGATATTGCGAGCTTTTGGGCTAATATCCAATTATCAATGAGTACATACCATGTGTGTTCTTTTGTGATTAGGTTACCTCACTCAGTATGATATCTTTTAGTTATAGCCATTAACCTAAGAATTTCTCAAATTTGTTGTTTTTAATAGCTGAGTAATATTCTATTGTGTAAATGTACCACATTTTGTGTATCCATTCCTCTGTTGAAGGACATCTGGGTTCTTTCCAGCTTCTGGCTATTATAAATAAGGCTGCTATGAACATAGTGGAGTATGTGCCCTTCTTATAGGTTGGAGCATCTTCTGCATATATACCCATAAGTGATATAGCTGGTTTCTCCGGTAATGCTATGTCCAATATTCTGAGGAACCACCAAAATGATTTCCAGAGTGCTTTACCACCTTGCAACCCCACCAACAATGAAGGAGTTTTCCTCTTTCTCCACATCCTCATCAGCATCTGTGATCATCTGAATTTTTTATTTTGGCGATTCTGACTGGTGTGAGGTAGAATCTCAGGGTTGTTTTGATTTGCATTTCCCTGATGACTAAGGATATTGAACAAATCTTTAGGTGCTTCTCGGCCATTCGCGTTTCCTCATTTGAGAATTCTTTGTTTAGCTCCGGACCCCATGTTTTAATAGGGTTATTAGGTTGTCTGGAGTATAATTTCTTGAGTCCTTCGTATATATTTTGGATATTAGCTCACTATCAGATGTAGGATTGGTAAAGATCTTTTTCCAATCTGTTGGTTGTCATTTTGTCCTATTGACAGTGTCCTTTGCCTTACAGAAGCTATGGAATTTTATCAGGTCCCATTTGTCAACTCTTGATCTTTGAGCATAAGCCACTGGTGTTGTGTTCTGCACCTTTTCCCCTGTGCCTAGGTGTTGGAGGGTCTTCTCCACCTTCTCTTCTATTAGTTTCTGTCTTTCTAGTTTTATATGCAGGTCCTTTATCCACTTGGACTTAACCTTTGTAAAAGGAGATACGAATGGATCGATTTGTCTTCTTCTACAAGCTGTCCTCTAGTTGAACCAGCACCATTTATTGAAAATGCTGTTTTTTTTCCCACTGGACAGTTTTAACTCCTTTGTCAAAGGTCAAGTGACCATAGGTGTATGTGTTCATTTCTGGGTCTCCAATTCTATTCCATTGATCTTCCTGCCTGTCTCTGTACCAATATCATGCAATTTTTTATCACTATTGCTCTGTAGTACAGCTTGAGTTCAGGGATGGTGATTCCTCCAGAAGTTCTTTTATTTTTGAGAATAGATCTCGCTATTCTGGTTTTTTTGTTATTCCAGATGAACTTGAGAATTACTCTTTCTACCTCTATGAAGAAGTGATTTGTAGTTTTGATGGGGATTGCACTGAATCTGTTGATTGCTTTTGCCAAGATGGCCATTTTTACTATATTAATCCTGCCAATCCACGAGCATTTCCATTTTCTGAGATCTTCAATTCCTTTCTTCAGAGACTTGAAGTTCTTGTCATATAGATCCTTCACTTGCTTAGTTAGATTCACACCAAGATATCTTATATTATTTGTGACTATTGTCAAGGGTGTCATTTCTCTAATTGCTTTCTCACCCTGTTTATCCTTCATGTAGAGAAAGGCCACTGGCTTGTTTGAGTTGATTTTATATCCAGCCACTTTGCTGAAGTTGTTTATCAGGTTTAGGAGTTCTCTGGTGGAAGTTTTAAGGGTCACTTAAGTATACTATCATATCATCTGCAAATAGTGAAATTTTGACTTCTTCCTTTCCTATTTGTATCCCTTTGGCTTCCTTTTCTTGTCTAATTGCTCTGGCTAGGACTACCAATACTGTATTGAATAGGTAGGGAGAGAGTGGGCAGCCTTGTCTAGGACCTGATTTCAGTGTCCCACTTCAAGACTCTCTCCATTTAGTTTGCTGTTGGCTGCTGGCTTACTGTGTATTGCTTTTTGCTATGTTTCGGTATGGTCCTTGAATTGCTGATCTTTCCAAGGCTTTTCCCATGAAGGGATGTTGAATTTTGTCAAATGCTTTCTCAGCATCTAGTTAGGTGATCATGTATATTTTTTCTTTGAGTTTGTTTATATAGTCGATGACATTGATGGATTTCCAAATATTGAACCATCCCTGCATTTCTGGGATAAAGCCTACTTGGTCATGATGGATGATTGTTTTGATGTGTTCTTGGATTCAGTTTGCCATAATTTTATTGAGTACTTTTGCATCAATATTCATTAGGGAGATTGGTCTGAAGTTCTCTTTCTTTGTTGAGTCTCTGAGGTTTAGGTATGAGTGTTATTGTGACTTCATAGAATGAATTGGGTAGTGTTCCAATTGTTTCTATTTTGTGAAATAGTTTGAAGAGAATTGATAATATATATTTCTTGAAGGTGTGATAGAATTCTGCACTAAACCCATCTGGTCCTGGGCTTTAGTTGGTGGGGAGAGTTTTAATGACTGCTGCTATTTCATTAGGGGTTATGGGACTGTTTAGATGGTTTTTCTGCTCCTGATTTAACTTTGGTACCTTGTATCTGTCTAGAAAATTGTTGATTTCATTCAGATTTTCCAGTTTTATTGAGTATAGGCTTTTGTAGTAGGATCTGATGATTTTTTGAATTTCCTTAGTTTCTGTTGTTATGTTTCCCTTTTCAGTTCTAATTTTATTAATTTGGGTACTGTCTCTGTGCCCTCTGGTTAGTCTGGCTAAGGGTTTATCTATCTGGTTGATTTTCTCAAAGAACCAGCTCCTGGTTTTATTGACTCTTTGTATAGTTCTTTTTGTTTTTTCTTGGTTGATTTGAGCCCTGAATTTGATTATTTCCTGCCATCTACTCCTCTTGGGTGCATTTGCCTCTTTTTGTTCTAGAGATTTCAGGTGTGCTGTAAAGTTGTTAGTGTATACTCTCTCCAGTTTCTTTTTATAGGCACTTAGAGCTATGAGTTTTCCTCTTAGCTTTGCTTTCATGGAGTCCCACAAGTTTTGGTATGATGTGTCCTCAATTTCATTAAATTCTAAAAAGACTTTAATTTCTTTCTTTATTTGTTCCTTGACCAAGTCATCATTGAGTAGAGCATTGTTGTTTGTCCACATGTATGTGGGCTTTCCATTGTTCTTATCACTTTTGAAGACCAGCCTTAGTTCGTAGTGATCTGATAGGATGCAAGGGATTATGTCAATACTTTTTATCTGTTGAGGACTGTTTTGTGACCTACTATAAGGTCAATTTTGGATAAAGTACCATGCGGTGCTGAGAAAAAGGTATATTCTTTTGTTTTAGGGTGAACTGTTGCATAGATATCTGTTAAATCCATTTGGTTCAAAACTTCTGTTAATTTCAATGTGTCTCTGTTCAGTTTCTGTTTCCATGATTTGTCCATTGCTGAGAGTGGAGGGTTGAAATCCCCCACTATTATTGTGTAAGGAACAATGTATGCTTTGAACTTTAGTAAAGTATCTTTTATGTATGTGGATGTCCTTTCATTTGGAGCATAGATATCCAGAATTTGAAGTTCATCTTGGTAGATTTTTCCTTTAATGAGTATGAAGTGTCATTCCTTATTTTTTTTGATTACTTTTGGTTGAAAGCCGATTTTATTTGATATTAGAATGGCTACTCCAGCTTGTTTCTTGGGACTATTTGCTTGGAGGATTGTTTTCAATCCTTTTACTCTGAGGTAGTGTCTGTTTTTGTCACTGAGGTATGTTTCCTGTATGTAGCAAAATTCTGGATCCTTTTTAATGCATCCAGTCTGATAGCCTATGTATTTTTCTTGGGGAGTTGAGTCCATTGATGTTAAGAGATATTAAGGAAAATGATTGTTGCTTCCTGTTATTTTCATTATTAGAGATGGAATTATGTTTGTGCAGCTATCTACTTTTATGGTTGTTGGAAGATTACTTTCTTGGTTATAGTTTCCCTCCTTTTGTTGGAGTTTTCCATCAATTATCCTTTGAAGTGCTGGATTTGTGGGAAGATATTGTGTAAATTTGGTTTTGTCATGGACTATCTTGGTTTCTCCCTCTATGGTAATTGAGTGTTTTGCTGGGTATGATAGTCAGGGCTGGCATTTGTGTTCTCTTAGGGTCTGTATGATATCTGTCCAGGATCTTCTGGCTTTTATAGTCTCTGGTGTGAAGTCTAGTGTAATTCTTATAGGTCTAACTTTACTTGTAACTTGACTGTTTTCCCTTACTGCTTTTAGTATTTTTTCTTCATTTTGTGCATTTGATGTTTTGATTGTTATGTGACAAGAGGAATTTCTTTTCTGATCTAGTCTATTTGGGGTTCTGTAGGCTTCTTGTGCATTCATGGACATCTCTTTCTTTAAGTTAGGGAAGTTTTCCTCTATAATTTTGTTGAAGACGTTTACTCGCCCTTTAAGTTGGGACTCTTTACTCTCATCTATACCTTTACTCCTTAGGTTTGGTCTTCTCATTGTGTCCTGGATTTCCTGCATGTTTTTGGTTAGCATTTTTTACTAGTCTTCTATACTAAAAACCTACTGGCCCTGTTTTGTTTTGTTTTTTTATTTGATTGATTGATTGATAGATTGATTGGGAAATTTTTAATGACTGCTTCTATTTTCTGAGTGAATGTATATCTATTTAAATCTTTTACCTGATCTTGATTTAAGCGATATTTATTGGGCAATTTGTCAACTTATTTTAGAATTTCAATTTTGTGGATTGTAGTTTTTTTTAAGTATGATTTAATGCTTCTTTATATTTTCTTGATATCTGTTGTTATGTACTTCTTTTTGGTTCTAGTTTTGTTCATTTGAATATTTTCTCTATGTCTTTTACATAATTTACATAAGGGTTTGCCTGTCGATTCTATATTTTCTGAAAATATATGTGGTAGTGATGTGAGGCCAGAGTTTATTTTCTTCTGTTTACTCCTTTAGGGTGTTTTTGCTTCTTTTTGTTCTAGAGCCTTCAGGTGTGTTTTTAAATTGCTATGGTAAGATCTCTCCCTTTTTTTTTTAGATCTCTCCATTTTTAAACAAAACATTTACTGCTACAAACTTTCCTGTAAGCACTGATTTCATTCTGTCTCACAAGTTTGGTCATGTTGTTCAATCAATTACATTGAATTTTTAGAAGTCTTTTATGTCTTTGTTCAGCCTAGAGCCTATTGTAATTCAGTGGGGATTTAGTCAGATGTATTCTATTGCTTCTGTAGT
>NW_021611685.1:0-1114 GCF_004785775.1 Grammomys surdaster | reverse complement strand
ATCAGAAGTGGCTAATAGCCCAGATGCCCTCTGCACTATCTGTATGATCAAGACCAGGCAGGACACTTCCTTAGTCCCTTAAGCTAGTACAGGTAGCCTATCTCTAGAACTCATCTTCTTGGAAGAAATGATATGTACTCTGAGTTGTGATGTAATTATGCTTCCTTGTGCACTGGGGATAGTATTACACCAGGCTGAGTTCAAGGCCAACCTGATCTACAGAGTGAGTTCCAGGACAGCCAGGACTACACAGAGAAACCCTGTCTCGAAAAAACAAAAAAAAAACAAAAAAAAAAAAGAAAGAAAAAGAGTATTACACCAGGCAACTCTTCCTCCTTCCCCCCAAAAACCTATACTGTGTTTAAATATACTAACAACAAACTGCCTGGCATCAGATTCTCTAGAAGGTTTGATTCAGGTTGATAAAACCAATCTGAACTGAGTTTTCATTCTTTACTCTTTGTGGTTTGTTTCCCTGCCTGACTCCTGCAGAGACCCCCCTCATGGATGCAATAAAGTATCATTTTAAAATATCAGCAATAAACAAAAAAATGGAACATGAAATAAAATATTGTTGTTTTTTAAAAAATCAAACATATTGTTTTAAAAAAGGATATAGTAGCATAGGTCTGAGATATAGTTTTTTGTTTTTGTTTTTTTTTTGGTTTGAGATATAGTTGAGTGGTAGAGTACTTGACCAGCATGTGCAAAGTGCTGTAATTGATCAACAGCACTGTCAAAATATATATATAGGGTCAGTGCGATGGCTCAGTGGGTAAAGTTGCTTAGTGCCATGCTTGACAAGCTGAGCTCAATCCATGGAGCCACAAAGTAGAAGAAAAGAACAAACTCCTTCAGGTTACCCTTTAATCTCCACGCATGTGCTATAGCATGTGCATCCCAGAATAAACAATACAATTTTAAAATATTTAATGTATAAGACCTCTTTAAAGACATTTAAAAAAAATAAAACTCATTGTCTACATGTTTGTCTATCTACATTTTAGGAATAAAGATCTCTAATGGGTACATGTAAATGAAGACACTGGCTTTGTCCGTGAATTAGACTAGTTTTATAAATATAAATATAAATATAAATATAAATATAAATATA
>NW_021611684.1:0-3213 GCF_004785775.1 Grammomys surdaster | reverse complement strand
CAAAAAGAAACAAAATTTTATCTCACTATAATCAGTTGAAATATATTTATTGTCAGTTGGGGTATGTGTCTCTGCATTGGTTCAATACCTCACTTTTTTTAAAATTTATTTTTTCTCAAATCGTAATTCATTCTCACAGGGGTTATAAACAGAGAAAGGCAGGATGTGGGGAAGGGAATGACACTGAGTGTGGGTGATCTGGGGGAATACAGATATCTTCAGAACCTGGTATTGGCTGGGTGAAGGTTCAGGGGACAATTCACTATGACTCTGCCTATGACTAGCTTGTCCTTATCTAAGTTGGTATTGTCTGCCCAGGCTACCTATTTACTAGGTCTATGACTACTCAGGCTTGTAAATTTCCACAAAAGCTGCCTGTTTACATTAGCTTATAGCCATCTGTTTCAATGCTTTTCCACTGAGACCCAAGACTTGGTGTTAGTATACATGTATGACAGGCCTATTGCTGATTTTAGGCCTTCAGTTTATAAGCAGGGCTGCCCCTGACATCTCCTCCCTTCTCTAAGTATAGAAGGGCTGTGGCAAATCTAATCTTGGGAAGACAGGAATAGAGAGGCCTGATTTCCAGTAATTGAAGGAGACCTTGTAATGGCTCCGGTCCACCTGTCATTGTACAGTGAGACATGAGGGCTATACCCATCCCGATGTCTTTTTCCTGGAGAGGGGATACTTTTGACATCAACCCCTATACAGTCAGGCTTGTCCCTCAGGGAACCCAGAGAGATATTTTTTATCTTTTATTTATATTCCCTTGCAGTGCTTAGCCTCGCAGCCTAAGCAAGAATTCAGATTGCCTGTCAGAGGGGGTTCTGGGTGGCCCCTCTCTGCTTGGTCTAGGGGCAGAAGTCCCGCCTTTTAGGTTGGGTGGAGATGGGTTTTGGAAACACCCTGTATAAAGTAACAACCTCATCTTGAGTCTCGTGGTCCTCCATAGCTAACTTATAATAATGTATCTGAATAGGTTTTGCTACCAAATTATTTATCTGTTGTATTACAGAGTTAGTCCGCATATTTGAGAGCCAGGGACCAGCAGAAAAAAGCAAAAAGAACCCAAATAATGGTTCCAAGATGGGAGGAAATAGGGTTGACAACCTTGGAGAGGCTGAAAACCAATTCTTGTACCAGCCTTCATCTGTCTCTTTCTCTCTCTGATTTTTCTTAGGGCGTTCACTATCTGTTTCATGCTCTCTTTAACCCTCCTTGTCTTGTCTATGTAAAGGCAACCTTCTTCTTTAAGAGCTGTACACAGTCAAGAGCTGTACACAGCCTTTTCTATTGTAATAGAGTAAATCAAGTCCAATAAGGATTTTAGGAGGTCTCTTCAGACAGCGAAACGAGGGATTTCTTCAGATTAGTGATGTCAATCTCTAGGTGTTTGATGTTCTTGTCGGTGGCCCTTCAAAGGTCTGAGTAGTGTAAGTTCGGAGGCCAGCATCTGGATTAGAACTTCCAACAGCAGACATCATGGGTGATTCATTTTTACCTGGAAAGGAAAAAGAAGGGAATTCTCAGGGAGATTTCTCTTCCCTGGATGTAAATTGTTGTTATTCATCGTATTTATGGTTTGGCCTGGCTTTGTGGGGGTATCTATTTTTTTTCATTCATCTTTTGGTAGCCAGTTTGCTGTGCCTTCTTTGGTATCAGACAGGCATATCAATCCTCGGCCCCATAAGGGAACTGGGTCTGGGTCATTCCCTTTAAGGGTAAGAGGGTCCTTCCCCATATCTGTGGCAAAGTTTTGTTGTTTTCGTTGGTGCCAGAGGCAGTCAGCAGCAGATTTACCATGAGCTTTCAGCTTTAGAGAGATAAAAGTGAACAAGGCATGATGGAGAGTATTTCAGGGGGACTCCTTCTGAGGGGGTACCGTTCCCCCTCTTTTGTTTTTAAAGCCAATTTTTAAGAGTTCTTGTAAAATCAGGGCAGAAGCACCAACAGTCACTCCTTCCACACTTAGAGAGTCATGAAGACCCTATTTAAGAATATATATATAAATCTATATTAATAATCTTTTGTCAAAGGACTGTTATAGCACCTCCAACAACTAATCAGAGCATATAATATATCGATTAGTAGTAGCTTCTTCTACTTTTTGTGAGATTACCTCTCTTTTGTCAATTAATTGTTGAGGAAAATTAGGAAAGAACCCAGATGCTCTTCAACAGAAGAATGGATGCAGAAAATGTGGTACATTTATACAGTGGAGTACTACTCAGCTACTAAAAACAATGAGTTCATGAAATTCTTAGGTAAATGGATGGAGCTGGAAAATATCATCTTGAGTGAGGTGACCCAATCTCAAAAGAACATACATGGTATGCACTCACTGATAAGTGGATATTAGCCCAAAAGCTCACAATTTCTAACAAACAACGTACAGACCACATAAAACTCACATAGAAGAAGGAAGACCAAAGTGTGGATGCTTTGGTCCTTTCTAGAAGGAGTATCAAAAGTTCCAACCAGAGCTCCTAAAGTCTAAACCGCCAGCCAGAGAGCACAAAGGGAGTGACTCATGCACCCTTATAGGGAATTGAGGGTGCCCTTGTTAGACTTCAGTGAAAGTGGAGGGCCATGGTCCCCAAAAGTTAGGATCCCCTACTGTGTGGGAATTCGAGAGCAGGGAGAAGGGACTGGGAGGATGTTTGGAGCACATCCTCACAAAAATTAGAAGGAGGGGGTATGAGATAAGGGGTTTTGGGGGAGAATGGGAGAGGAGATAACATTGAAAGGTAAATATGTATAATATCCAATAAAAAAAACCACAGAGATAAAGGGTCTAAAAAAAAAGAGAGAGAGAGTTTACTTATTTTAAATTATTTTCAAAAAGGTTCTAGGAGTTGCTAATTGGCCAAGATCTTATTTTAAGCTCTCCACAAAAGAATTTAAGTCTCTGTTCAATATTCACAAGAGAGATGTAAATCCTAATACCTCACTTTTTTATGGATTGAATATACCTATAAAATATCATCATACACCTACAAATAGATGTCTACTAGTTTGTTTACATAAATCATATTTTAAATGAACATTTTATAGTCAGCAGGAAAAGGGAATTTTAAAAACTGGTTTGCTTTCCTTTAGGAACTCTAAGTAAAATAAACTAGCAATGTTTTATATAGAAAACATGTAGTTTAATCCATTTGCTGGTTTTTGTAAGCAGACAGTTTGGAAATGAAGGGTCTCCCATCATGT
>NW_021611683.1:0-2587 GCF_004785775.1 Grammomys surdaster | reverse complement strand
ACATTCCATATGAAACAATGTTAGTTACATGGCCGGGTGCTAGAAGGGTTTATGCTGTAAAACAAACATACTTCCTAAGTGAAATGTCACATGAACATGATTTAGGTGTTTTCAGCACTTTTGTACTTGCCTTTAGCTCTGCAAGTAAGAATGTGCTGAATTGTTTGCATCATTACATTAGGGTTGTTAAATACATTCCAACGTGCTTTTCTGCTGGAATCTAGCAATTTACTTGGACATTCCATATCAAATAATGAAAGTTTCATGGCCAGGTGGTACAAGTTTTTCTGCTGGAAACGAAACACACTTCCTAATGGAATTGTCACATGTATACATGATTTAGGTGTTTACAGCTCCTTTGTCTTTCCCTTTAGCTCTGCAAGTAAGAATGTGCTGAAATGCTCGTATCTTTACATTAGGATTGTTCAATACATTGTAATGTGCTTTTCTGCTGGAATCTAGCAACTTACTTGGACATTGCATATGAAACAATGAAACTTACATGGCCTAATGGTACAAGTGTTTCTGCTGTTAACCAAACACACTTCCTAACTGAAATGTCACATTTAGCATTATTTAGGTGTTTTTAGCTCTGTTGTACTTGCCTTTAGCTCTGCAAGTAAGGATGTGCTGAATTGTGTCTATCTTTACATTAGGGTTGTTCAATACATTGTAATGTGCTTTTCTGCTGGAATCTAGCAACTTACTTGGATATTCCATATGAAACAATGAAACTTACAAGGCCAGGTGGTACAAGTGTTTCTGCTGTAAACCAAACACAATTCCTAACTGAAATGTCACATGAACATGATTTAGGTGTTTTCAGCTCTGTTGTACTCGTCTTTATCTCTGAAAGTAAGGATGTGCTGAATTGTTTGCATCTTTACATTAGGGTTGTTCAATACGTTCTAATGTGCTTTTCTGCTGGAATCTAGCAACTTACTGGACATTCCATATCAAATAATTAAAGTTACATGGCCGGGTGGTACAAGTGTTACAGTTGTAAACCAAACACACTTCCTAACTGAAATGTCACATGTAACGTGATTTAGGTGTTTTCAGCTCTGTTGTACTTGCCTTTAGCTCAGTAAGTTGAATGTGCTTAATTGCTCCTATCTTTATATTAGGGTTGTTCAATACGTTCTAATGTGCTTTTCTGGTGGAATCTAGCAACTTACTTGGAAATTCCGTATGAAACAATATAAGTTACATGGCCGGGTGGTACCCGTGTTCCTGCTGTCAACCAAACACTCTTCCTAACTGATATGTCACATATAACATGATTTAGTTTTTTAGAGCTCTGTTGTACTTTTGTTAAGCTCTGCAAGTAAGAATGTGCTGAGTTGTTTGCATCTTTATTTAAGGGTTGTTCAATATGTTCTATTGTGCTTTTCTGCTGGAATCTATCAACTTACTTGGACATTCCATATGAAACAATGAAAGTTACATGGCCGTGTGGTACAAGTGTTTCTGCTGTAAACCAAACACACTTCCTAAATGAAATGTCACATATAACGTGATTTAGGTGTTTTCAGCTCTGTTGTCCTTGCCTTTAGCTCTGCAAGTAATGATGTGCTGAATTGTTTGCATCTTTAAAGTAGGGATGTTAAATATGTTCTAATGTGCTTTTCTACTGGAATTGAGCAACTTACTTGGACATTCCATATGAAACAATGAATGTTCCATGGGCTGTTGCCTCAAGTGTGTCTCCTGTAATGCAAACACACTTCGTAACTGAAATGTCACATGTAATATGATTTAGGTGTTTTCAGCTCTGTTGTACTTGCCTTTAGCTCTGCAAGTAAGAATGTGTTGAAATGTGTGTATCTTTACATTAGGGTTGTTCAATATGATCTAATGTGCTTTTCAGCTGGAATGTAGCAACTTACTTGGACATTCCATATGAAACAATTAAAGTTACATCGCCGGGTGGTAGAAGTGTGTCTGCTGTAAACCAAACACACTTCCTAACTGAAATGTCACATGAACATGATTTAGCTGTTTTCAGCTCTTTTGTATTTGCCTTTAACTCTGGAAGTATGAATGTGCTGAATTGTCTGCATCTTTACATTAGGGTTGCTAAATACATTCCAATGTGCTTTTCTGCTGGAATCTAGCAACTTACTTGGACATTCCAAATGAAACATTGAAAGTTACATGACAAAGTGGTACAAGTGGCTCTGCTCTAAACCAAACACACTTCCTAACAGAATTGTCTCATGTAACATGATTTAGGTGTTTACAGCTCTGTTGTCTTTCCCTTTAGCTCTGCAAGTAAGAATTTCCTGAAATGCTGGTATCTTTACATTAGGGTTGTTCAATATGTTCTAATGTGCTTTTCTGCTGGAATCTAGCAACTTACTTGGACATTTTATATGAAACCATGAATGTTACATGGCCGAGTGGTACAAGTGTCTCTGCTGTAAACCAAACACACTTTCTAACTGAAATGTCACATATAACATGATTTAGGTGTTTTCAGCTCTCTTGTACTTGCCTTTATCTCTGCAAGGATGAATGTGCTTAAGTGCTCCTATCTTTACATTATGGTTGTGCAATATGTTCTAATGTGCTGTTCTGCTGGAAT
>NW_021611682.1:0-1270 GCF_004785775.1 Grammomys surdaster | reverse complement strand
ATTATTCATGTTCAATAATATCTGATTTACTATTATCAACGAACGTGAATATTGATTATTCCTGTTCATTTATTTCGGAATTACTCTTATCTCTGACTGATGACTATTCACATTTCAGCTTTTTTTATTTCTGATTTCCTATTAATTATGACTGATGACTATTGTTCATTCATGTTCACTTTTTTTCAGATTTACCATTATGCACGAATGGTGAATATTGTTCATTCCTGTTCATTTATTTCTTACTTACTATTAACTATGACTGATGACTATTGATATTTCAGCATTGTTTTTTTCATGTTTTCTATTAACTATGCCTGATGACTATTCATTATTCATCTTCATGTATATCTGGTTTACTATTATCCAAGAATTGTGAATTTTGATAATTCCTGTTCATATTTTTCTGCCTTACTATTATCTATGACTGATGACTATTGATATTTCAGCTTCATTTATTTCTGGTTTACTATTTAGTATGACTGATGACTTTTGGTTATTCATGTTCGTATATTTCTGATTTACTATTGTCCATGAACAGTGAATATTGTTTATTCCTGTTCATTTATTTCTGACTTACTATTATCTATGACTGATGAGTATTGATATTTCAGGTTTATTTATTTTTGATGTCACATGAACTATGACTGATTACTATTGATTTTTCATGTTCAACTATATCTGATTTACTACTATTCACGAATGAAGAACATTGATTATTCCTGTTCATTGATTTCTGATTTACTATTATCAACGATCGATGAATATTGATTTTTCCAGTTCATTTATTTCTGACTTACTAATATCTATGATTGATGACTATTGATACTTCTTCTTTATTTATTTCTGATTTCCTCTTAAATATGAATGATGACTATTGGTTATTCATGATCATTTATTTCTGATTTACTATTATCCACGAATGATGAATATTGATTATTCATGTTCATTTATTTCTGACTTACTATTATCTATGAATGATGTCTATTGATATTTCAGCTTTATTTTTTTCTGCTTTACTATTAAGTATGACGGATGACTATTGATTATTCATGTTCATTTATTTCTGATTTACTATAATCCACCAATGGTGAATATTGATTATTCATGTTCACTTATTTCTGACTTACTATTTTCTATGACTTATGACTATTGATACTTCTGCTGTATAAATTTTTGATTTACTATGAATTATGACTGATGACTTTTGGTTATTCTTGTTAATTTTTTTCATCTTTATCATTATCCATGTATGATGAATATTGATTAT
>NW_021611681.1:0-2053 GCF_004785775.1 Grammomys surdaster | reverse complement strand
AATATCTTTAGTTAGTAACCAGTTCTTTCAATATCTGTATATATTAACCATTTCTGCCTGTCAATATCTTTATTTAATAACCAATTCTGTCAATATCTTTATTTAATGAACAATTCTGTCAATATCTTTATTTAAAGACCAATTCTGTCAATATCTTTATTTAATAAACAATTCTGTCAATATCATTATTTAATAAACAAATCTGTTAATATCTTTGTTTACTAACCAATTCTGTGAGTATCTTTATTTAATACCCAATTCTGTCTGTCAATATCTTTATTTAATAATCAATTCTGCAAAATATTTTTTTAATAACCAATTCTGTCAATATCTTTATTTTAATTAAAATTCTGTCAATATATTTATTTAAAAACCATTTCTGTCAATATGTGTACTTTAAAAACAATTCTGTCAATATCTTTATTTAATAACCAATTCTGTCAATACCTTTATGTAATAATCAATTCTGTAAAAACCAATTTTGTCAATATCTTTATTTAAAAACCAATTCAGTCAATATCTTTATTTAATAACCTATTCTGTCAATATCTTTATTTAAAAACAAATTCTGTCAAAATCTTTATTTAATAACAAATTCTGTCAATATTTTCATTTAAAAACCAATTCTGTCAACCTCTTTATTTAATAACCAATTCTGTCAATATCTTTAATAAGCCATTCTGTCAATATCTTTATTTAAAAACCAATTCTGTCAATATCTTTATTTAAAAAGCAAATCTGTCAATACCTTTATTTAATAACCAGTTCTGTCAATATCTGTATATAATAACCAATTCTGTCCATCAATATCTTAATTTACTAAACAATTCTGTCAATATCTTTTTTAATAATCAATTCTGTCTATATATTTATTTAATAAATAGTTCTGTCAATATTTTTATCTAATAAATAATTCTGTCAATATCTTTATTTAATAATCAATTCTGTGGTAACCAATTCTGTCAGCATCTTTATTTAAAAACAAATTATGTCAATCTCTTTATTTAAGAACCAGGTTGATTCTGCCATCAAGAAGACGGTTGAAGTTCATTACCATCAGTTGAAAATTGAAGAAGATCCAGAAGTGACTCCGCAGGAGACTGACACAGCTGCCAGCTCCCCTGCCTCCCCCTACGGTCGACCCCTAGACTTCCACGCCCTCCAGAAGGGTTCCTGGTATGCCTGGCTTTGCCCTCGTTTCTCTCGCTAGAGAGCTTGGCCTCTTGATCACCACAACAAAAATTGGCTTTTTCCTAAACCAAGGCCGCCCTTGATATGGCCACTAACATTGGGGAGCCTTCCTTTACGACAATATTACACCCCAAACTGACAAACGGTTGGAAACTTGAACATTTACAAGAGACTAGGATGGCTGTGAGTTAGCCCAATGACGGGATTATTGTAGGTCCACTTCCCAGGGGCCCACACAATGCAGCCGAAAAGGAGTGTGTGGTGCTGGCAGTGGGTGCAGCCTACATGGCCTAAGACAGGGCTTTCACCCTCCTTTCACCCACATCAGAGTCCCTTGACGTTGCCCATCATCAACAGCCTAAAGCCTTCGACCATCGATGTGACTCATCTCACATCAGTGTTTTGGGGTTGTGAACTTGTCTAAGACCCCTCATAATTCGACATCCAAATTCAAAATTCACATAGTTGGGATTGATCATAAGATGCCTTCCCTACTAAACAGAGAAGGGGGAGATGCCAGAAGCCAGGACCCTCGCCCTTACCCTCAACCCCTACCTTTCCCCACCTGCACAATGTCCTCTGAAGCTTGGCAACTGCAAGATCCTGCTTAGCAACTGCAGATAGACTCAAAGCAGTGTACCATATCATCTTAAGAATAGCAGGGAGACCACAACTCAAGCAGTGTACCATATCTTCTGAAGAACAGCAGGTAGATCATAATTCAAGGCAGTGTACCATATAGATCATGACATGTTTCAAGGCACAGGCCAAGAAGATTTTGTACTTTTCCACTACCTGGACCCTCTTACCCCATTCCCTTGTAAAACATGCTATAAAAAAGCATTTCATGTTCAAATACACG
>NW_021611680.1:0-1069 GCF_004785775.1 Grammomys surdaster | reverse complement strand
AATAATCAACATTCAGCATTCGTTGACAATAGTAAATCAGAAACAAAGAACTTGATTAATCAATAGTCATCAGTCAGAGTTCATAGCAAATCAGAAACATATAAATGTGAAATATCATTAGTCATCAGTCTTAGATAATAGTAAGTAAGAAATAAATGAACATGAATAATCAATAATCACGATTCGTGGATAATAGTAACTCAGAAATAAATAAACATGAACAACCAATAGTCAGATGTCATCGTTAATAATAAATGCGAAAATATAAACCTGTAATATCAATAGTCATCAGTCATAGATGGTATTAAGTCAGAAATAAATCAACATGAATAATCAATATTCAGCATTCATGGATAATAGTAAATCATAAATAAATCAACTTGATTAATCAATAGTCATCAGTCATAGTTAATTGTAAACAAGAAAAAAATAAAGCTGAAATATCAATAGTCATAAGTCAGCAATAGTAAATCAGAAACAAATGAACTTGATTAGTCAATAGTCATCAGTTAGAGTTCGTGGGAAAGCAGAAATATATAAAGGTGAAATATCATTAGTCATCAGTCATAGATAAATGTAAGTCAGAGATAAATGAACATGAATAATCAACATTCAGCATTCGTTGATAATAGTAAATCAGAAACAAATGAACTTGATTTATAAATAGTCATCAGTTAGAATTCATGAGAAAGCAGAAATAAAATAAGCTGAAATATCAATAGTCATCAGTCATAGATAATAGTAAGTCAGAAATAAATGAACATAAATATTCAATATTCAGCACTCGTGGATAACAGTAAATCAGAAACAAACGAATTAGATTAATCAATAGTCATCAGTCAGAGTTCATAGTAAATCAGAAACATATACAGGTGAAATATCTTTAGTCATCAGTCATAGATAATAGTAAGTCATAAATAAATGAACATGAAGAATCAACATTCAGCATTCATGGACAATAGTAAATCAGAAACAAATGAACTTGATTAATCAATAGTCATCAGTCAGATTTCATAGTAAATCAGAAAAATATAAATGTGAAATATCCTTAGTCATCAGTCGTAGGTAA
>NW_021611679.1:0-7393 GCF_004785775.1 Grammomys surdaster | reverse complement strand
GAAGGAAGGAAGGAAGGAAGGAAGGAAGGAAGGAAGGAAGGAAGGAAAGAAGGAACGATAAGAGCAAGAAATTGAGTGGCTCACAAGTTCGAGGCTGGTCTGGTGAGATACACTCTTCAAAAAATAAAGCAGCAAGCAAGCAAGCAGGAAGAAACAGGCAGAATGAGGCCTAGGGGCTGAGGGTGAGTGGGGTTGAAGTCTGGCCTTACCTCTCCGGGCACTCAGGTCTCCACTGGGCACCAGGTAGCCCCGGCCGTGAGGACACAATGATTGGTATTCAGCTGTACACAGAAGAAAAGGTGAGCCCAGAAACCCAAGCCCCAGTCCCTGCCCGAGCCCACTGGCTGTAACCCCCTACCAGGCGCTAAAGCCCTGGCCCCTTAGCACCCACTTCTCAGCTTCACGCCCACTGACGCCCACCTGGTGGCTGATGGCTCACTCTTGTCCTGGCAGCACCAGTAACCCAATCCTAGGTCTAAACGTATCCCCTCTGCAGGCTCCAGATCCCCACATCTACACCATGAGCTTGAGCCCGCGTGTCCCCACAGGCCACGCCCACCTGTCTCAGTGCCCGGGCACTGCTGGATGCGACAGCCGCTGCCCCAGCCTTCTCCCACAGTACAACAGCACTCCTGCCACGTCACGTTTCGGGCCAAGATATTGTCACACGCATCTGGAGCTGCTGTGTCAAAGTAACACTCACGACGCCCGCTGCTCACGGGTCCCTGCCTGGGAGGGCTGGGTCTTCGAGGTGGGGGAGGGGCTGGAGGCCTGGCTGGAAGACCAGGGCTGGCAGGTGCTTGGGGCTGCGAGCCTGGGAACGTGCCTGAAGAAACAAAAGGCAAGGTATTCATTCAGTCTCCCATTCTCCCAAGTCAGTGATGGGGGAAGAGGTTTAGAGGGTACCAGCAGTCAGTGGCTGAACAGGACCACACAGTTTTGGAGCTAGGGGACAGAGAAAGTCTTATGTAGCTCAGGATGACTTCGAACTCCTGATTCTGCTGCCTCCACCAAGCAAGCTAGGATTTTAAGTGTGCATCATTACAAACCAAACCTAGAGCCATATGAATGCTAGGCAAGGACTTTATAACCTAAACAGCCACATTCAGTCTTTATGTGTAGTATGTAATTTTCGTTTTATTGGGGTTTTTCTTTTTCTTTTCTCTTTCTTTCTTCCTTCCTTCCTTCCTTTTTTTTTTTTTGTTGTTGTTGTTTTGTTTTGTTTTTTGTTTTTTGAGACAGGGTTTCTCTGTGTAGCCCTGGCTGTCCTGGAACTCTGTAGACCAGTCTGGCCTCGAACTCAGAAATCCTCCTGTCTCTGCCTCCCAAGTGCTGGGATTAAAGGCGTGCGCCACCACTCCCTGGCTCGCTCTTTCTTTCTTTCTTTCTTTCTTTCTTTCTTTCTTTCTTTCTTTCTTTCTATTTTTGTATTTGCTTTGAGAGAGGGTTTCCTCGTGTAGCCCTGGCTGTCCTGCAACTCACTCTGTAGACCAGGCAGGCCTCGAACTCAGAGATCATTCTGCCTCTGCCTCCCGAGTGCTAGGATTAAAGGCGTGTGCCACCACCAGGCTTCAGACTGATTTTTTAAAAATCAATAACACTGTACGTCCAGAAACTCAGAGATCCTCCTGCCTCACCCTCTAAGTGCTGGGATTACAAGTGTGAGCCACCATGCCCAGACTCATTTTGGCTTCTCCTATCACTTTGGTGACCTTTGCTTTACAATCTCCCACTCCCCTCAGCTATGGGACAGCTGGGGACAGGTGATTTCCAATGCTTTCCATGTGACCCTCTGGGTCTTCACACCCAGCTCGTCCCAGACTAGATGAAACCATTCCCCGGCCAGGGACCTCACAGCTTGCCCACATGGTTCTTAGATGTTTCTCCCACCCACTGTCAGTACAGAGAGATTGGAACTCTGGGAGACAGAGGCAGGAAGACTCATCTCAGACTCTGAGGAAGAAAGACACACGAAACTGAGGAGAAGTAACTAGCCTTATGGCAGACTTAGACTAGTTTAATTGAGTTTCAAGCTAGCAGGAATGAACCAAAGCTCATGGCATTTATTGATAAATAATTAAGTCTCGCCGGGCGGTGGTGGCGCATGCCTTTAATCCCAGCACTTGGGAGGCAGAGGCAGGCAGATTTCTGAGTTTGAGGCCAGCCTGGTCTACAGAGTGAGTTCCAGGACAGCCAGGGCTACACAGAGAAACACTGTCTTGAAAAAACAAAAACAAAACAAAACAAAAATAGTCTCAGTGTCATTATTTTGGGAATAGAGGCACAGGTGTAAAAGCCCAAGGTTACATTGTCCCTCCCCACTTGAGGACCCTGGTTTGGTCCAGCCTTGTCCTCTCCTCCTTCGACACTTCCACTCAGCACTTTCACACAGCATCCCTAGGGAGATTTCAAATTCATTCTTGATTGACACTGGTCCATGGTGTTACATGCCCTGAGGAAAAGTCCAACCTCCTAAAGCAAGTACCTAGAACATCAGCGAGGCACGCCTTCTAGGTCTATCTGTGAGGGCTCTTCCAGAAGACCCATGGCAGCTTCCCATGGGATAGAACTTTGGACTGAATAAAAAGGGGAGAAGGAAAAACCAGCTGAGTTCCCCTATCCTTGCTTCCTGGTCGATGGTCAGTGAGCAAGAAGCCTCACACTCCAGCTACCAAGTATTTCCCATAGGTGGACTACAGCATTAAATCATGGACCAGAATAAACCCTTCCTCCTTTACATAGCATGACGGTCACAACTACACAATGCCTGCTGCGCACACTTCACTACTTGTTTCTTAGTTCATACATGCACCCCTTCGGAAGCCTCCCCCCAAAAGAAAAAACCTGTTCCCATGATGGCCTGGGTATTTCCTTTCACCCTACAGCTCCCGTTGTTCTCAGTCCCTCCCAGACAGTCCAGATTCCTCTGGATAGCTAGGGGTATCTCTGTCTCTTTATTACACCATTTTTTAACTACTGGGGATTGATTACAGGGCCTTGTATATACCAGAAAGATCTCTACCACTGAGCCACGCCCCCAGCCCCTCACTGGGGGATTCTAGGCAGGGACTCTACCGATGAACCACACCCTTGTATCCTCACTGGGGGATTATCTAGGTAATTGTTCCACTGCCGAACCTTTCACTAGTGGTGTCTAGACAAGCATTCTGCCACTGAACTATACACACTTAGCCATCTTTTTACTCTTGACTTGAGACAAGGAAGGCCTTAATAAATGGCCCAGACGGTCATTGAACTCCCTTGGTAGCCTTCACCCTTCAGACTCACCTCCGCTTCTGAGCAGCCGTAGGCTTTACGGCACCTGGTTTAGCTCTCCATTGGATTTTGAGACCATCAGGTCAGAGGTTAAGCCTCTCTGCTTACTACTGTGTGTGTTCCCAGTGTGTGGCAAGGCCCCGAACATGTTGACTGGCCTATGTATACCTGCCAAATGAAGGAACCTAGCAGACCTCAGGTCAGGAACTAATTCTCTTGAATAGATCTAATGTCCATGTCAAAGGCTGGAGCCTGCAGCTGAATGTAGAACATGTGTGTTATCCATGCTATCCATCATGTGTGTCCTAAGGGTGTTTGTATATTTGTTTAAACCAATAGCATTTAGCGTTTTGGCTGTGGTTCAGTTGGTGGAGTGTTTGCCTGGTATGCTCAAAGCCCAGGGTTTGACTCTCAGCACCATGTAAGCCATGCCTATGTGGTACATGCCTATGATCCCAGCACTTAGACAGTAGAGGCAGGAGGATCAGATAGATGATCAAAGTCATTTGAGCTACATAGAATTTATGGCCAGCCTGGGCTACCTATCTAGGAAAAAAAAAAGAAAAACAAACAAAAACAAAAACCAGCTGGCAAAATAACTTGCAGTGGTTCTCACCCCATGAGTTGTGACATCTTTAGGAAGTTCCATGTCAGATATATTGTGTGTCATATGTTTACATTATGATTGATGACAGTAGCAAGATTACAGTTATGAAGTATCAACACAATCATTTTATGGTTGGGGCTCACCACAGCACCAGGAACTGTATTAAAGGGCCACAGCATTAGGAAGGTTGAGAACCACCGGCTTGTCAGGTAAAGACGCTCATCATGGAAGTCTACCAATGAGTTCAATCCCAGGGACCCATGTAAAGGTGAAGGAAAGAACTAACTCCACAAAGCTGTCCTCTGACCTCTACATCCACATCACGGGACATCCCGTGTCTACAGGCATGTACATATCATATTACACCATAGCATCATACAAGAATAAAAGTTTAACAAGTAAAGGCTGGAGAGAGAACGCAACAGTGAAGAGTGAACTCAGTTCACTTGCTCTTGCAAAGGAATCATGGTGCCCAGCACCCACGTGGCCTTCTCAGGCACTCCCGCGGACATGTATATACCCACTCACCACACACAAAAATAAAAAATAAGCCTCATAGAACCCTTTTAGAAACGGAAATAAACAATTAAAAACTCCAAAGGAACATATGAAAAATTTAAAAAAAAAATAAAGTAACAGCATTTAACTGATGGACCCTATCAACACACACGCATGCGTGCACATGGTTGAGCCACAGAATTTTCCCACAGGCCCAGCAGGCCTCTGTTAAGTAGACATGGGCATATGAATCTTACCTGCAGGAGTCCGTGGGGGAACACAGCGTCCAGTCATGGGATCGAACTCCTCAGGGCTGGTGGGGCAGACACACAGGAAGGAGCCTTCAACATTTTCACACAGTGCAGAGCCACACACACCCTGTAGTGTCTCACACTCATTTACATCTGTGACCAGGAAACACAGTGAGAGGGAATCCATGTTATAAAACTTCTGTGGTTTGAGAAGTCCAAGATTTCAAATGCAATAGATGGGACTGGAGAGATGGCTCAGCAGTTAAGAGCACCAGCTGCTCCTGCAGAGGACCTGGGATTAATTCTCAGCACCCACTGGCTGACAACTTAACTCCAGTACCTGGAGATCTGATGCCCTCTTTTGGCACCTACAGGCACTGCATGTATGTGGTACAGATAAACACTAGACACCTATAATAAAAATAAACCTTTAAATAAGATGGATATCTATTTCTATATATCTTGATAGGTATATATCTCTATAGGTATATGCCTTTTGAGGTAGGATCTCACTGTGTAGCCCTGTCTCACCATGTAAACCAGACTGGCCTTGCTTGAACTTGTGCCAATCCTCCTGCTTCTGCCTTCTGAGTATCAGGATTAGAGGTATAAGCCACCACTGCCAGCTTTCTGTTGTCATTGTTTCATTAAAAAAAAAAAAGCAAACCAACTCACCCCCACAAAAAAGAAAGAACAGAAGAAAGAAAGAAAGAAAGAAAGAAAGAAAGAAAGAAAGAAAGAAAACACAGTTTTACTTTTTAATCTAGGATGGCCCAGAACTTTCTGTATGGTCCAGGCTACCATCAGACTTATAGCAATCCCCCTGCTTCAGTGTCCTTAGGGGCTTGCATTAAATATGCACCATTATACCTGGGTCACGATGTAAATTTTTTAATGATGTACTTATATGCGTGTTTGTAATATGTTTGTATATGTACTGTGTGCAAGGTTCCAATGGAGACCAGGAGAAAGTGCCGGACCCCTGGGAACTGGATTATAAGTTATTATGAGCTGCCACATGAATGCTGGGAACTAAACCCAGTTCCTCCGAAAGAGCAGCAAGTACTCTTAACTGCTGCCCCGACTCCCCACCCCCTAGCATCATTATTTCTCAACAGCCCAGACCCTGTTGTCGACTTCTCTTCTAGTTAGAAACCCTTACTTTCCCTTGAGAATTCCCTGAGCTTCCAAGTCCACCCCATGCATCCTGGGTACAGCCAAGTCTCCAATGGGGCAGAACGAATCAGGTTACTGCGATTCTGTGGGTCAGAGGCAGGCAATGACCTCATCACGCCAATCCAAGCCAGGCTTGAGAACTTTCTGGGTCGCCTCCTTAGCTGTACAGCTGCTAGTCTGAGGCTATGATCCCAGATCTAGGGCCACCTGTCACCGCCTAAAAACAAACCCAGCAGAGGAAGAAAGCTTTGCTGCCGTTCTTGGCACTGCTTACATCTGCACTCACAGACTCTGCCAAATTAACCCCTCCCTCTCCTCTTAGCCATTTTGTTTTTAAATTTTATTCTATGTGTATGTGTGTCTGCCTGCATGTATGTATGGACATCACACGAGTGCCTGGTGCCCTCAGAGGTCAGAAGAAGACACCATATATTTTGGGACAGGAGTTACAAACAGTTTTGAGTCACTTTGTGGGTGCTGGAAACTGAACCTGGTTCTCTTCAAGAGAAGCAAGTGCATTTTAAAATGTATGTATTTTAGACAGATCGTGGTGGTGCATACCTTAAATCTCAGCACTCAGGAGGCAGAGGTAGGCCGAACACTGAGTTCGAAGCCAGCCTGGTCTACAGAGTGAGATCCAGGACAGCTAGGGCTACACAGAGAAACTCTGTCTTGAAAATTAAAATAAGTTTTTTTTTCTGGGCATAGTGGCACAAGTCTTTAATCCCAGCACTCAGGATGCTGAGACAGGTGGATCTCTGTGAAGTTAGCCTGATCTACAGTATGAGTTTCTAGCCAGACAGGTACATGGTATGACCTTGTCTCAAAAAAAAAAACCAAACACATTTGGGGGTGGGATAAAGGACTCTGGGTAAGGGCACTTGTTCTTCTGAAGACCCAGGTTCATTCCCTACACCCAGCTGGCAGCTCACAACAGTTCATAAATCCATTTCCAAGAGATCTGAGACCACTTCCTCTAAGGGAATCAGACACACATATACTACACAAACATTTGAGAAAAAAGAATACACACAAAATAAGTAAATCACATATATATATATATCCTGCACCCCGCAAGACAGGGTTTTTCTGGTTGTCCCAGAACTCACTCTATAGACCAGTCTGGACTCAAACTCATAGATCTACTTACCTCTGCCTGCCGAGTGCTGGGATTAAAGGTGTGTGCCACCACTCCCCAGATCTGTATTATTTTTAAATCAAGTACAAATGTACGTATCTATGTGTGGCTCTGTGTACATGAGTGCAGGTACCCTCAGAGGCCAGAAGTGACAGATCCCTCAGAGCTGGAGTTAGGGGTGGTTGTGAGCCTCCTGACATGGGTGCTAGGAGTCAAACACAGGTCCTCTAAAATAGCAACACGTGCTATTAACTACTGAGCTACATCTCCGTCTCTTCCATGACTCCTTAGCTCTCTGCTCAGGAATAAAGGCTGTTGGTGATGTGGCTCAGGGGCAGAAGGCCTAACTAGCATGCATAGAGCACAGGTTCCAAGAAAAGGAGAGGGGAGAGAGGGAGAAGGAGGGGGGGGAAAGAGAGAGAGAGAGAGAGAGAGAGAGAGAGAGAG
>NW_021611678.1:0-1902 GCF_004785775.1 Grammomys surdaster | reverse complement strand
GGCCGAGAACTCAGAAATTACCTTTCCTCACTCTCTTGGCATTAAAGTTGTATACTATCATGAATAAATACAAAGCTTTTCATAGCCAGTATTCTCAAAATCTCTATCCAAATTTACTGTAATACCATGGCATGATTTGGACCAAAACACTCTGTTTTCTAGCCCATGATCTGGATTTGTGATTTTTCTCCCATTTATCGATTTTAGTTCACAACATATGTATTCATGTTGACAACTGACAGCAGCCATCTCCGTCCATCTCTTGGCAATTTGAATCAGAATCATATGATTTTTTTGTCCAAATTACAAATAAATAACTGCAGCATTAAAAGGCCTACATAATATAAACCATGCCTCTCTCAACTGAAAATCTACAAAGAGAATCCCTAGCTGGTCAGTATATTCCCCTCTGGTCAATTCTCAGTTAATTCCATTTAGTATCTTTGGTTACATGATTTAACTCCATTCTACTTCCTGATACCCTGTTGTGAACACTATATTTGAACCCCTCCATTTTGGACTTTCTGTTTACCATTTTGCTCTACTTCTTCAAATGTTTCCCATGAGAGTGAACAACAGAACAAAGTCTAATTTAGGTCTCTTTGAGGCTCCCTTTATAAATTGAATTAATTTACATCTCTTTAAATTACCCTCCATAATACTCTGAAGACAAGCGCACTTAGAAGCCCCATTCTTCACCAAAATAACAAAAGATATTTTCTAAGTCTCACATTAATACCCCTCTCATATGAAATCTACAGTGCTAAGATTCCTCATTTAAAATCACTCTTAGCACCACTCTCTGCAATGATGCTAATACTTCAGCATATTAAGCTCCATTTAAAGCATCCAAACAGCCAGAATCGAATTTCCAACAAAAACAACAACATGGACACACCTATCACAATGATAATCCAGTCTCTGGTACCCACTTCTAGGTTAGTTAAAGATTCATCACAGAGAAGAGACCCCATGAGTAAGACAACTCTTATGGAGGATGACAGTCAATTTGGGCTGACTTACAACTTAAAGATTCCTCCCACTAACAAGATGGCAGAAATTTGGACACCATTCAGGATGACATAGTGCTAAAGGCACCAGGGAAGGCAGGTTATTCTCTTCCACAGGCAGCCAGGAGGATGGTTTTAACCAAGCTGTCCTGACCTGTGATTTTCAAGAATCCTCGAAGGTGACACACTTCCTATGACAAAGCAACCCCATCCTCAGTAAGGCCACATATCTGATTAGTGCTAAATTCATGTAGGCTAAGCATAGTGAAACAATCAAAACCATTTTCTGGCACCTATTTGCCTTAGGAAAAAAAATAGACTATGGGTTGTATAGCAAGCCAAAGGACCTTAGAAAGTATCCAATGCCAAAATACCCATACTAGTCCAGACTCAACAAAGCTCAGAATCCTAAATGTCCTTTGCTCTTCCTGAACTTCTAAAATACATTCCAGCATCAAATGAAAGCTTAACATCCGATCACATATGTACAACATCATAGTGTCTATATAAACATTTAACAACTTCACATGATGATACTACTTCAAATGAAGACAAAAATCCAACTGCAAAAATTTCCATTCCTTCATTGACTTTATTGATGTCCAACTCTTTTCAGGTTTGCAGACTGTAATCCACTTGTGTGTATAAAAGAAACTGTCACCTTTGTCTTATGCTGGTTCAAATCACTGATAACTGCTTTCCTCAACAGGCATCCCACAGGGTTCACTGAGGATCATCTGGGCTCTTACAATAAGTGGTTAGGTTTCATCTTTCAGCTCTAGTTTCTGTGAGACCATAAGCTCCTGCCAATAGTACTCCACTGTTGCTGCTCTTCCTTGTGGTCACCCATTTTACTGGACTCTCAAATACACCAAGTTCTTCTGCTTCCACC
>NW_021611677.1:0-1860 GCF_004785775.1 Grammomys surdaster | reverse complement strand
AGGAGAAACTAGGGACACAGAATATTTGGCCAACTGTGAATCAGAGGCTTCTGATCATCAATTGTTTCTTCTACCCACAATCTAGACTGTTCCCTTCTGAACGTAGAGGCTGAGAAAGGTGTAGAGGATTGGACTTAGTCTCAACTCTCTGGACAAATAATAAATAATGTAGAAGACAGAAAAGAATAGACACACTCAAAAGGGGTGGGTCTTTTCCTGCATCCCTCAAGGTACAAGTGAAATGACAGTGGGATTAAGGAGCTTTGCATGAAGGGAAGTAAAAATGGGCTAAAGATGCCTGTCTTGCAAAGAATGCTATTGATTCACTGAGCATGAGTCTCAGGGCTTGATTCTAGACACAGGAAAACAATGTTTTGAACCAAACAGCTTAAATGTAATATGTAGAGTAGAATCAGACTATAACATGTGTCTTCTTTTACCTTTTGAGATTTATACTCATTTCTCCCACAGTAGGTGCAAGCTCAGAGAGATCAATTGGAGGGATGAATATCATGATATTTTTGGCATATGCACTCGATCCTATGAAGGCTTACCAAGATTCATGACACAGAAGCAGCCAGTGCAGAATAGTCCTGGCTGTGGGGTGAAGAAAGAATTGAAGGTGACAACACAACTTGAACTCATAGAGGGCAGACTTGATGAATCTGCCACATACTACTTGTTGCAGTGGGCCCAGCAGAGAAAAGATTCCATTCATCTGTGCTGTAGGAAGCTAAAGATTCAGGGCTCAACCAAAGCCACATTCATAGAATTCTTCAACTTTTTACATTCAGACTGTATACAAGATCTGCAGCTACTTCGTCTTCGTATAGAAGATTTGGCTTTTCTTAATCCCTACCTGAGACAGATGAACAATCTTCTCAATCTCAAACTATGTTATATCTCAGATACCCTAAGTGATTCCAAAATGTCTCAACTTCCCACATTCCAGTGTCTGAAGAGAATCCATGTACACGATGTCTCCTTTACATATGGCAACCTGAAGGAACTCCTCAGGTAAGGAAGGGTCGAGTAGTAGACCAGAGAAAACACATCTCTTTTCTTTTGTCTTGGTTTTGATGTGGTTTTGTTTTGTTTTGTTTCGTTTCATTTCGTTTTGGAAGCTATAGAAGCTTTTATGGTCTGGCAAACTTAAACCTATCACTATTAGAGACATAGCATATCGAGGCAATGCACCCTGTACTAAGATCTGTATGACCAGGCACCAGCAACCTCTTATTGCCTATGTGTAAAAACTTTTGAGTTCAGAAACAGATTCAGAAGATGAGAAATATGGAACAATGGGTTTCAAGGTGAAGACAGGATCAAGGAACTTCGAGGAACAGAACCTCTTAGAGCTCTTAAAAACAGTACTAGGAAGTTGTTGAATTTTCTTTAGGGTAATTAGTCCTTCTTACATATTCCATGTTGTCCTGATATATTCACTGCTGTGGTTTTCTGTCAAGCACTGAATCATGATTATGGTGATATCTTAAAGACCCAGAATAGAATATTGTGAGGTATGTGTTCAGAAAACAAAAGGCTATGTCCTGAGGGTTGTTCTCAATATGCATTCAGAATGAGTTTGGGAGAAATGTCATCTGCTTAGCTGCCCATTCTATGAACACTCTTCAACACCATTTGACAGAAAGCAATAATGTGTTCTCTCCTCAGGTGCCTGAAGAAACCCTTGGATTCACTTAGCATCATTTACTGTAACCTCTCACAGTCAGACTTGGATTTCCTGCCCTATTGCCTAAATATTTTTGAGCTCAAATCGCTAAGCCTTGCTTATATTAATTTATGTTATTTACACCTTGAGCCTCTCAGGTTTTTCCTTGAGAGAGTTGGACATAGCCT
>NW_021611676.1:0-2354 GCF_004785775.1 Grammomys surdaster | reverse complement strand
AGCCTGGGAGGTGGAGAAGAGGGAGAGGCCCTTGCAGAAGAAGCCAGGTTGGTCACTTTCAGCCAGGGTGCCTGTCCCCCTGACCTGAGGTTTTGACATACAGCTGCTCCTCCAGCTGTTACCATATGGTAGGAAGGTGAGAGGAAGAGTGCTGTGTGAAAGTCCCTAGGCCATGGAGGAAACAGAACTGGAGCTTCGGGAAGAAGCTTGCTCTCTGGGGCCACTGGATTCTGACGACCAGCAGATGGCCAATCATAAGAACCCAGGTGAGGAATCCTGGTGGTCAGTCAACTCACTGCTTTCCCACCAGACCAGGGAACCATCCTTTGTGACTCTGGGGTGCCTGGGTTCCTGCCTCTCACCTTCGAAGGGCCTCATACTCCCATCTTAGAATGAGAGGCTGGTGTTCAGATTGCTAAGGGTCATTTAAATAGGACCAACCAGATCCTTGGAGCTATCTTTTGTGCCATGAGCGCAGCTAGCTGTTGTTGAGCACACCTTTGTGCCCCATTTTTCTCTCTGGTCCCAAGAATATTATGTCTGCTTCATGATTGTGCTGCACATGGCTGGGCCTCCAAACCCAGAGTAAGGAATTTGTAATGAATGAGGGAAGGACTGGGAAGGGCTATCTGAGGTCAAATTGTAAGCTTAGGGATGGGTGGACTGAACTAAATATGAAATGATTCACTTTTAATTGTTTGGAACATGGGTTCTGTTTGTTTAATAAAGTATTATTGGGTTGGAAAACTCAGCTGTGTGTTAGCTGGAGCCTAGGTTTGTAGCATAAGACCCATCCTGGCCACCAAAACCCTCCTCCCTCTCCCTAGGGATTTTAGCCTAATGACAAGAAAGCTCAGAGGGCCATGTTGTGTGTCTGACACCTGGAACAAACAGCATTGGCTTCCTCCATGTTAATAAACTGGTTTTAGTACAACTACAACAACAACAAAACCCAAAACAATAAACTATGTAAAAATGTGTAGAGAGCCACCATGTTCTTCCTCTCCTTGAGTAATTTACCCTTGTAGCAATTACCTGAGACCAAACAATACCAGGAGCTCTGCCTGGGAGGTGA
This sequence comes from Grammomys surdaster, assembly GCF_004785775.1. NCBI lineage: Eukaryota > Metazoa > Chordata > Mammalia > Rodentia > Muridae > Grammomys > Grammomys surdaster. The sequence continues at coordinate 1,279 of NW_021611676.1, read as the reverse complement.
CAGAAGATTCTAAGATCCTGGTCAGACAGCTTAACCAAAACAGGAAGTTTCAGATTCAGTGAGACTCCTGGGCTCAAGGGACTGTTGCAGACAGCCTGCAAAACCACATGTAATTAACTGGCCTCATAGCACACCCACCAATATACAAATTGGGACAGACATGCATATCCCCTCCCGCCATAGACACACCAGAAATCCTAGGTGAGCAGGAAACAATAAGGAGACCTCAGTGCTGGAGGAACCATTGATGTAGAAATGCTGATGTTTCAAGTGACACCCAGGACTCTGATATCTATTCCTCGGGGACAATAATGCTTAGTGAGCAACCTCTTCTGCAGGCTAGGTTGAGAGAGTTGGAGACATTTTTCTCTTGGAACCTCACATCTGTCATATTATTCCTCAGCCAGAGAGAAGCCTTCCTTCACATATCCCTGTTCATCCAGTCAGCTCCTGAATATAAGCTCCAGGAAAAAATCCTAGGAACCCTGACATAAAACTAGGACTGAGAAGCTGCTACTCAGGCTCTGTCAGTGTGAACCAAGATCTAGGCTGGGTTAAGAGACAATTTTGCAATGGGAGAGAAAATATACCACACCCATCCCAGACACACAAAAAATAGACAATGGGATCCACTCTTATTGCAATTCCACTGGGCTCTAATAATTGCTTCCTACCTGTGACCTCACGTGACCCCTACAAAGCAAATGAGGTAGAATCCCTGACTACATCCCTCAAAGCTCTGTGCTCCTGTCAAGAAGTCTCCCAAATAGAACTCCTCTAGAATAATTGGCATGTAGGTGTGTAATGTGTGTTCATCCTATCTATCTTAATGAACTACAGCTTGTAGTTGAGCAGGAGTTTCTTGAAAGAAGCTAACTCCACAGAAACTCTTGTAAATGATCCCAGAAATGAACAAGAGACATAGGAGACAAGAGACATAGGAGAGTGCCTGGATAAGCTGGAGGATGGTTCCAGGGGCTTGACTGTGTTGATGGTTAGACATGAGGGCAACCTGCCCCTGATGCTTCATGCATCCTACCTGCTCCTACTTGGTACATAGGTCATGTATCTTCATGCTGGCCTCCACACACAGTCCTGTTGTTTCCACACAGCACTCTTCCATGTTATCTCTGGCCTTGAAGGAGTCATTAAGTTTGTGTCCTCCACATTGTAACCAAGAAACTCATGGAGGAAGGCAAATAATTTGGAGGAGAGCCAAGAATCCCTCTTTGTTTTAATGTCCTTCCTGTCAGCAGTGATAATCCCTCTTTCTTTATAG
>NW_021611675.1:0-1126 GCF_004785775.1 Grammomys surdaster | reverse complement strand
CAAAGGGACTTTTTTGTCTAATCTATTTGGATGTTTCATTACTTTAATAGGCATCTTCTATAGTTTAGGAAATTTTTCATTTTTATATGTTTAGTGTTTTGATTATTATCCATCAAAGGGACTTTTTTGTCTTATCTATTTGGATGTTTCATTACTTTAATAGGCATCTTCTTCTATAGTTTAGGAAATTTTTCATTTATGAGTTTGCTGAAAATAATTTATAGACTTTTGAGCTGATATTCTCTTCTTCTCTTCCAGTCATCTGTAGTTTTTGCTTTTTCATGTGATGCAGTGTCCCTAGTTGCTTATTGCCACAATACTGTCACACTCAACATTTTTGTTTTTGACCAATATGTCCAGTTTTCTATTTATCTTCCCTTCCTGTTCTGTGGGTGAACCTTGCTTCTGTAGTTGTCAGTGTACGGACAATTTCAGTTGCCTGCCTTCAGGGACTTAGCAAATGCTTAAGTCATTCCCTGACTCCCCCACCTGCTGCTGTTCTCAAGTGTGATTTATATACCACTAAATACTGCTGCTCTCTATGATTGTTCCCTGTCTCTGTTCTCTGCACATGACCCTTCTCTAGTCTCTGTTTATACCCTCATGGCTCTCTCTCTGCTCCCTGTCTGTCTGTCTGTCTGTCTGTCTGTAGGTCCTCTTGTGTACCTCTATCCCTTCCCCAGGTTCTCACTCCTCTCACTTCTCCCAAACAACCTCTTTTGCAAAATATCTGTTACATATTTTGATTTCTAATAACCTGTGGTGATAGGATAGCTTGTATTTCTCGATGACATATTTTCCTTGCTGTTATTTATTGTATTCCTATGCTGGTATCTAGGTATCTAGGTTTGAGGTGGTGATTGGTCTAGGTTCTGGTTTCTGGGTTTGTCTTGTTTGTTTGGACATTTTGTTCCTGGGCTACTATTCGACTTTTGGATTTTCAGAGATTGTTTTGCCTCTTCTCCTGATCTGTTTGGTGGGTATGTTCAAGAATGAATGCTTGCTCATGTTGGGAGCAATGGGAAGAGACAGGCAGGAAGAGATGATCTTAGCAATTCACAAAGAGACATAGTGAGGAACAAGGTTAAGTTGCCTCTGGTGTTTAGTACAGTGGCAGAGGCAACTG
>NW_021611674.1:0-1091 GCF_004785775.1 Grammomys surdaster | reverse complement strand
AATTCAGCACTAAAACCATCTGGTCCTGGGCTTTTTTTAGTGGGGAGACTTTTAATGACTGCTGCTATTTCCTGAGGGGTTATGGGACTATTTAGATGGTTTATCTGCTCCTGGTTTAATTTTGGTACCTGGTATCTGTCTAGGAAATTGTCCATTTCATCCAGGTTTTCCAGTTTTGTTGAGTATAGGCCTTTGTAGTAGTATCTGATGATTTTTTTAATTTCTTCCGTTTCTGTTGTTATGTCTCCCTTTTCAGTTCTGATTTTATTAATTTGGATACTCTCTCTGTGCCCTCTGGTTAATCTGGCTAACGGTTTATCTATCTTGTTGATTTTCTCAAAGAACCAACTCCTGGTTTTATTGATATTTTGTATTGTTCTTTCAGTTTCTATTTGGTTGATTTCAGCCCTGAGTTTGATTATTTCCTGCCTTCTACTCCTCCTGGGTGTATTTGCTTCTTTTTGTTCTAGGGCTTTTAGTTGTGCAGTCAACTTGTTAGTGTGTGCTCTTTCCAGTTTCTTTTTGTAGGCACTTAGAGCTATGAGTTTTCCTCTTAGCACTGCCTTCATGGAGTCCCACAAGTTTTGGTATGATGTGTCCTCATTTTCATTGAAATCTAAAAAGTCTTTAATTTCTTTCTTTATTTCTTCCTTGACCAAGTCATCATTGAGTAGAGAGTTGTTCAGTTTCCATGTGCACATGGGTTTTCCATTGGTTTTGTCATTATTAAAGACCAGTCTTATTCCATGGTGATCTGATAAGAGGCAAGGGATTATTTCAATCTTTTTATATCTGTAGAGGCTTGTTTTGTGACCAATTATATGGTCTATTTTGGAGAAGGTACCATGAGGTGCTGAGAAAAAGGTATATTCTTTTGTTTTAGGATGAAATGTTCTATAGATGTCTGTTAAGTCCATTCGGTTCATAACTTCTGTTAATGTCAAAGTGTCTCAGTTTAGTTTCTGTTTCCATGATCTGTCCATTGCTGAGAGTGGGGTGTTGAAATCCCCCACTATTATTGTGTGAGGTGTAATGTGTGTTTTGAGCTTTAGTAAAGTTTCTTTTATGTATGTAGGTGCCCTTGCATTTGG
>NW_021611673.1:0-1085 GCF_004785775.1 Grammomys surdaster | reverse complement strand
TGTGTGTGTGTACAGGGTGTAGCTCACACATGGGTTTGGATCCTGTTGGGCTGAGTTGTGGTTCCCACATATCTGTCACAGCTCAGGGAGGCAGAAGTGCAGGAATTTGACTGAGTACACTCCATGTGGTGCTGAGCGATCACTGGGCTGTGTGAAGCCTCTGGACTATGCCTGGGTGTGGATAGGTCTCAGCCTGGATTCCCACATTGGAAGAGCTCCTGAGTAGGGGGGGTCTCTGGACTGAAGTAGCTGACAGGGAGACCAGTGATCTTTGTCCTTGGGCTTCCAGACCTTGCTGGGAGCCGCAGAAGAACTGAGACAGAGTGGGCATATGGGCTGGATTGGCATGCAGCTGAGAGGGGTGAGAGGGAGAGCTCTGGTGGCACACCATGGAGTAGAGCCTATTGATTATGACACTTGCTGGGCTGGGTTGGCTACCTTGGTTACCGGGACTCACTTGGCTGGATCAAGACTGGCTTGGCTAGCATTCCTGACTTTGAAGTCCTCTGTGGCAGGAATGTAGAGAAGTCTTCTAGTTGGAGATTAAGCAGCAGCTTAGTAGTCAAAGGCCTTCTCCATGGGCCCCAAAGACATGAGGAAGTCCATGGTTTTAAAAGGTTTACTTTCATAGCCGTAAGTGGATCAAGCTGTACCCCTCCTCCCTCCCCCCAACCTCAGGGCATATCTGAGTTAAATAGGCAGGGTGGAAAGTCTTGGAAGGAATACCTAATTGTCTACACCCTCTGGCCTTTAGGTACTCATTAATAGGAGATCTCTTGAGGCTGAGGCCTGTAGTTATATGCTCTACCTGTGCTAGGTGACACAAATCTCTCTTTGGGAGTGGCTGTTGGGGCATTGCCCTAAGTGACTGAAAGGCACTGATCAATGGAGGTCTTTGGCCACATGTCCAAAGCCTGGAGTCTGGGAGTGTGGCATGAAATGTATGCTGTCCCTTGCAGGAATACTTGTTGGGTGTCCGGCCATCACTAGCCAATGATCCACCAGAAACCAAGCTGTCCTTTCATGGTCCCACGTGTGTGTGTGTGTGTGTGTGTGTGTGTGTGTGTGTATGTGTGTGTGTGTAC
>NW_021611672.1:0-2212 GCF_004785775.1 Grammomys surdaster | reverse complement strand
GATGACACTGCCCACCATAGGCTAGTCCCACCCACATGAACCACTAATCAAGAAAATACCCTACAGATTTGAATACTGGATATCTAGATGGAAGTGTTTTTCCCAGTTGAGATTCTCTTTCCTAAAGAATCCTAGCTTGCCAAGTTTGAGAAACAAAATAATAAAAACAGAAACCAAATCTGACAATGACAGAGGGGTTATGGAAGTTCAAGGACAGTCTAGGTTGATAGCCAGTGGCAACAGCTGTAACCATGGTAACTGTCTTTTTTTTTATTGGATGTTTTATTTACATTACATATGTTGTCCTCTTACACCATCCCGCACCCACCCAGGAACCCCCTATCCCCTCACCCTTCCTCCTTCTTCTCTGTGGATGTAACCACTATCTACCCCCCACTCCCACTTCCCCACCCTCAATTCCCACTCCCTGGGGCGTCCAGCCTTCATGAGGTCAAGGATCTCTTCTTCCACCTATGCCCAGCAGGGCAGTCCACACTTACATATACACCTGAAGCCATGGATCCCTCCCTAAGTGCTCCCAGGCTGGTGGTTTAGACCATGGGAGCTGTGGTTAGTTGGCATTGATGCTCTCCTCATGGGGCCACAAACCCTTTCAGCTCCAATGGTCTTCACTCTAACTCCTCCATTGGGAACCCCATGATCAATTCAATGGCTAGTTGTGAGCATCTGCCTCTGAATATGTCAGACTCTTGAAGACCTCTGAGGAGACAGCTATATCAAGCTCTTATCAGCATGCACTTTGTGACTTCCACATCAGTATCTACCTTTGGTGACTGCACATGGGATGGATACTCAGGTGGAATGGTCTTCAGACGGCCCCTCCTTCAGTTTCTGTCCCTCACTTTGTCTCCATATTTGCTCCCTTGAGTATTTTGTTTCTCCTTCTAAGAAGGACCGAATCATCCCCACTTGGCCTTCCTTCTTCATGAGGTTCATGTGGCCTGTGAGTTGCATCTTGGGCATTTCAAGGTTCTGGGCTAATATCCAATAATCAGTGAGTGAATACCATGTGTGTTCTTTTGTGATTGGCTTACCTCACTCAGGATGATAATTTCTAGGTCTATCCATTTACCTAGGAACTTCTCGAATTCATTGTTTTTAATAGCTGAGTAATACTCCATTGTGTAAATATACCACATTTTTTGAATCCATTCCTCAGTTGAAGGACATCTGGGTTCTTTCCAGCTCCTGGCTATTATAAATAAGGCTGCTATCAACATAGTTGAGCATATGTCCTTGTTATAAGTTCGAGCATCTTCTGGGTATGTGCCTAGGAGTGGCATTGCTGGATCCTCAGGTAATGCTATGTCCAATTTTCTGAGGAACCACCACACTGATTTCCAAAGCGGTTGCACCATCTTGCAGTCCAATCAACAATGGAGGAGTGTTCCTCTTTCTCCACACCCTCGCCAGCATCTACTATCACCTGAGTATTTAATCTTAGCCATTCTGACTGGTGAGAGATGGAATCTCAGGGTTGTTTTGATTTGCATTTCCCTGATGACTAAGGATGCTCAACATTTCTTTAGGTGCTTCTCGGCCATTCAAGTTTCCTCAGTTGAAAATTCTTTGTTAAGCTCTATACCCCATTCTTTAATAGGGTTATTTGGTTGTATGGAGTCTAATTTCTTGAGTTCTTTGTGTATATGGGATATTAGCCCTCTATCAGATGTAGTATTGGTAAAGATCCTTTCCCAATATGTTGGTTGTCGTTTTGTCCTATTGACAGTGTCCTTTGCCTTACAGAAACTTTGCAATTTTATGAAGTCTCATTTGTCAATTCGTGATCTTAGAGCACATGCCATTGGTGTTCTGTTCAGGAACTTTTCCCCTGTGTCCAGGTATTCGAGGTTCTTCCCCATCTTCTCTTCTAATAGTTTCAGTGTATCTTGTTTTCTGTGGAGGTCCTTTATCCACTTAGACTTGAGCTTTGTACAAGGAGATAAGAATGGATCCATTTGCATTCTTCTACATGTTGTCCTCCAGTTGAACCAGCACCATTTGTTGAAAATACTGTCCTTTTTCCACTGGGCAGTTTTAGCTCCTTTGTCAAAGATCAAGTGACCATAGCTGTGTGGGTTCATTTCTGGGTCTTCAATTCTATTCCATTGATCTTCCTGCCTGTCTCTGTACCAATACCAGGTAGTTTTTATCATTATTGCTCTGTAGTACAGCTTGAGGTCAGGGATGG
>NW_021611671.1:0-2307 GCF_004785775.1 Grammomys surdaster | reverse complement strand
AGCCAGAGAGCCAGCCAGAGAGCCAGCCAGAGAGGCAGCCAGAGAGCCAGCCAGCCAGCCAGAGAGCCAGCCAGAGAGCCAGCCAGAGAGGCAGCCAGAGAGCCAGCCAGAGAGCCAGAGAGCCAGCCAGAGAGCCAGCCAAAGAGGCAGCCAGAGAGCCAGCCAGAGAGCCAGGCAGAGAGGCAGCTAGAGAGGCAGCCAGAGAGCCAGCCAGCCAGCCAGAGAGCCAGCCAGAGAGCGAGCCAGGGAGTGAGCCAGGGAGCAAGCCAGCCAGAGAGCTAGCCAGAGAGTGAGCCAGAGAGCCAGCCAGAGAACAAGCAAGAGACCTAGCCAGCCAGGGAGCAAGCAAGCCAGCCAGAGAGCTAGCCAGCCAGCCAGAGAGCCAGCGAGCCAGCCAGCCAGAGAGCAAGCAAGCCAGCCAGCCAGATAGAGAGCCAGCCAGCCAGAGAGAGAGCCAGCCAGCCAGAGAGCAAGCGAGCCAGCCAGCCAGAGAGTGAGCAAGCCAGCCATCCAGAGAGTGAGCCAGCCAGCCAGCCAGAGAGCGAGCAAGCCAGCCAGCCAGAGAGGGAGCAAGCCAGCCAGCCAGAGAGCAAGAGAGACAGCCAGCCAGAGAGGGAGCCAGAGAGTGAGCCAGAGAGTGAACCAGAGAGTGAGCCAGAGAGTGAGCCAGCCAGAGAGGTGGCAAGAGAGCAAGCCAGCAAGGGAGCTAGCCAGCCAGCCAGAGAGCAAGCCAGCCAGCCAGAGAGCAAGCAAGCCAGCCAGCCAGAGAGAGAGCCAGCCAGCCAGAGAGAGAGCCAGCCAGCCAGAGAGAGAGCGCGCCACCCAGCCAGAGAGCGAGCGAGCCAGCCAGCCAGAGAGCAAGCCAGCCAGCCAGCCAGAGAGTGAGCGAGCGAGCCAGCCAGAGAGCGAGGGAGCCAGCCAGCCAGAGAGCGAGCCAGAGAGTGAACCAGAGAGTGTGCCAGAGAGTGAGCCAGCCAGAGAGGAAGCAAGAGAGTGAGCCAGCAAGGGAGCTAGCCAGCCAGCCAGAGAGCGAGCCAGCCAGCCAGAGAGCGAGCTAGAGAGCCAGCCAGAGAGTGAGCAAAGGAACCAGCAAGAGAGCGAGCAAGCGAGCCACCCAGAGACTGAGGGAGGCAGCCAGCCAGAGAGCGAGCCAGAGAGTGAGTCAGAGAGAAAGCTGGAGAGTGAGCCAGAGAGTGAGCCAGCCAGAGAGCGAGCCAGCCAGAGAGCAAGCCAGACAGAGAGCAAGCCAGACAGAGAGCGAGCAAGCCAGCCAGCCAGAGAGCGAGCGAGCGAGCCAGTCAGCCAGAGAGTGAGCAAGCCAGCCAGCCAGAGAGCAAGCGAGCCAGCCAGCCAGAGAGCGAGCCAGAGAGTGAGGCAGAGAGCAACCCAGAGAGTGATCCAGACAGCAAGCCAGCCAGAGAGTGTTGGGAGCCACAGCAAGTGCAAGCAAAGTCCGCCATCGCTAGGTGGCGCTGTTGCCATAATTCTTCCTAGTAAACCAGTATACTGCGCATGTGCCATGGTAAAGCCCGCCAAGTTTAGCCCTTCCCACGGCGTTTGGCGCGCTACGGGTAAGCAGCCAATCAGGGGGTGAATACCCCGCTCTGGGGTATATAGGCAGTGCTTTCCCACGCCGCCTTCGTCTTCTTGGTCTTCTTCTACCACCATTTTGGTTTATGGGAATAAACGTGTTTCTACGGAAGGATTCTGGTGTGTATGTGTGTGTGCGTGTGTGTATGTTTTTGCCGGCGAGACCATTACCTGCGCGCCCCGCACAAGAGAGCTAGCCAGCCAGAGAGCAAGCAAGAGAGCCAGCCAGAGAGCGAGCGAGCCAGCCAGAGAGTGAGGGAGCCAGCCAGAGAGCAAGCTAGCCTGTCAGAGAACGAGCCAGCCAGAGAGCCAGTGAGCCAGCCAGCCAGCCAGAGAGCGAGCGAGCCAGCCAGCCAGAGAGCCAGTGAGCCAGCCAGCCAGCCAGCCAGAGAGCGAGCAAGCCACCCAGCCAGAGAGCGAGGAAGCCACCCAGCCAGAGAGCAAGCTAGCCAGCCAGCCAGAGAGCAAGAGAGCCAGCCAGCCAGAGAGCGAGCCAGAGAATGAGCCAGAGAGTGAACCAGAGAGTGAGCCAGCCAGAGAGGAAGCAAGAGAGCGAGCCAGCAAGGGAGCTAGCCAGCCAGCCAGAGAGCAAGCCAGCCAGCATGAGAGCAAGCGAGCGAGCGAGCCAGCCAGAGATTGAGCAAAGGAGCCAGCCAGAGAGCAAGCAAGTGAGCCACCCAGAGACTGAGGGAGCCAGCCAGCCAGAGATCAAGCCAG
>NW_021611670.1:0-4268 GCF_004785775.1 Grammomys surdaster | reverse complement strand
AGTAAGTGCTCCCAGGACTCTATATAAGCCCATGGGTTCTGGGGCTCGGGGTCCTTCGCCACTACCATCCAAGAGAGCTGTAACACCATCTAAGAGCTGTAACACCATCTAAGAGCTGTAATACCATCTAAGAGCTGTAACATCATCTGAAATTGCTGTAACCAGTAAATTGCTGTCAGAAGAATCCTGAAGTGTGGCGTGTTCTCCTTTTCGGCGAGGCGGCGCGTCACAGCCAATGACTTAGCAGAGGAAAGAGGTAGGCTGGACTTCCAATCTGAGCCATGGGTCCCTGAGAAAGAGGGGGAAGAGACAGAAAGGAGCCCCAAGGCAGAAGGAGAAGGAAGGTTGCCACGAGGCACGACGGACCATGAGGATTCACCATGAGGCACACAAGGAACAGAATATGCCAGGCCACCTCTAAGACGCAAGGCAACTTGAGGCACGTGACTGGGAAGTGTCAAGTATAGCAGAGAGGTAGGCTGCTCGGTGACTGTGACTGAAGTTTGTTCCGTAAATCTTCAGGTCTCTGTCTCACAACTGGGGAGCTGCCTGACTAGAAGAGATTGCCCCTTTTAAACTTCCTACTATGCATGCTGCTTTTTGGCAGAATATGAACGTTACAGCTTTGAATTACAACAGTGGTTGAATGTTTTAAGTGGGACTTAATGGACCTCAGGAAAAGATCACGGAAGACAATGGTGCTGAGAACAATAAATTAGGATGGCCTGGCTCAAGAGTTTTCAGGAGAATATAAGCGGCCTAACGACCATTCATTCTTGTGATATTTTGGTGAATAATGTGGCTGCTTTCTAACTTTGTTCAAAACAAACCCACATGACACTGACTTTGGTTAAAGGCATTGGCAGAGGGACTTCAGTACGGAGGACTGACTCTGTCATGTGGTTATTAGTGGTTACTCTTATGCAGATTTATAATGGAAAGGAGCAAGGAAAGATACAGAATGTATAATGTGAGGAGAAAAGAAACACCAGGATGTACAATGGAGCTAAATCAGGGCACGAAGAGATTGAATAAAAATTTGAAACAAAGTCTGATGGCAAATGGAATAAAGCGAGTAGTGACCTCGGGTCAAGACCCCACTCAGCTCAGCTGCCAAGGGGCCTGACTGATTTTATAACTGGTTAGGTTCTGGGGACTTCCCAGGGGGTTCTTACTCATTCTAGCTACCTATTCTTACTTCAGGCCAGAAAACAAGGCACGGTAGAAAGTCTGCTGAGTAAACTGCGAGTGTAAAATGTTAGCTGCTGAGTGCTGTAAGCTGGCAACAAGCCACAACCAAATACCCTGTGTCTCAAATCTCTCTCCACACTGAAGGGACCCAGCCAGGTTTGCACTTACACATGAGAGTTGCCCAACTGGAAATTTCATTGGACTAAAGTAACCTCCCCAAACTGTACACCCACCAATTTAGTTCGTCTTCATTCATACAGTATGAATGAACGCATGGTGGGCAAGCCACTCACCTGTCATTTCAGACCCCTGTGGCTCACTGACTCAGTGAGTTTGGACCAACTGTAATCCAGCTATTGCCTGACCTGTTTCCCCTGCAGGGTACACACAGTAAACGTTCCGTTCCTTCCACTCTGCTCTCAAGGGAGAAGCCATGCACCACTCCCAAATCCTTTTCCTGTTACTGATACGGACAGTCCGCTACGTGAGGCTCACAGATATTTTTAGAACCTTGTGGTGCTACAAACCATTAACTCAAAAATTGAGGAGGTTGTCCCAGGAAGGCAGCAAAGCCTGTGTAGCTACACAGTGAGACGAAGGCAACCTGAGTCAACACGGGAGACATTATTGTAAAAATGTATTTCTGAAAGCCTGGAGGTGGAGCTGTTCTGAAAGCAACGTGCCTTCCCAAAGGGAAATCACACCACGCACTTAGAGATCTGTAAAGAGAAATGTCTTTATAAGAACAAGTTTCCAGACCAGGCGGTGGTGGCGCACGCCTTTAATCCCAGCACTTGGGAGGCAGAGACAGGAGGATTTCTGAGTTCGAGGCCAGCCTGGTCTACAGAGTGAGTTCCAGGACAGCCAGGGCTACACAGAGAAACCCTGTCTCGAAAAACCACAAAAAAAAAAAAAAAAAAAAAAAGAATAAGTTTCCAGCTCTTGCCAAGAGATTGTGCTATCTTACATAACTATAAGCCAGAGGCTTATGCACTTCACATTTGCTGTCAGCCCAGTAAATGCTGCTTACTGCCTGTGGGGGTCTGAATACAGAGACCTTTAGCTTACCTGAGAGGCGTGGCCCTGGAAGAGGAAGTGTATTACAGGCGTGGATTTGAGGTTTTAAATTCCCACGTGTAGCCAGCCTTTGCTACTTTGTAGGTTCCTTTCTGGCCTCACCCTTCTCCATCTCTTCGCTTCCCTTCAATCCCCTAACACTGGATAGGAGAGAAAGAAGGACAGAGGGAAAAAGGGCAGCATCACCGTCAGAGTGCTTTCAATCCCCTAACACTGGATAGGAGAGAAAGAAGGACAGAGGGAGAAAGGGCGGCATCACCGTCAGAGTGCTTTCTACTGACTCAGCATCAAATTCTTTGGAGCAGCTTCTTCGATCTACAGAATCAGGAATCTACTTTCTTCCTCTCATTTCTCCGTGCACAACTACTTGACAAACGGATGAACTGCAGCCAACATTACCCAAGCACCGACCAGCCTCACACCTCTTGAGGCCCTACCATTTGTCGTCTCTGAAAACTTCCCAGAATTCCAAGCATTACACACTCACAGAAACTATTTCCAGCTGCCAAAATCACACCCCTGCTAGACCATGAAGCAATTCCTAGACACCTGCTGTGAAGCACGCCCATATCCCACACCTGAGATTAAAATAAAACCATATTCCCGTAACATTTCTGTGTATTTTAAAAGAAACCAAAATTACACAACTGACACTAGCCTGAAGCCACGCCTAGTGTCTCAGGCCTTGCTGCCTGATCTGGACTGAGACCTGTCACAGCATGTCTGTCTGTGTGCCACCATACTCCCCAGTGACGGTGATGAACCCTGAAATGGTAAGCCACAGTCTTTACACGAGTTCCCACGGCCTGTAAAGGACACAGCTGTGCACTGTAGACGCATCACCTACCAATAGAAAGCGGATTCGACTATTCGCTGAGGCAGGAAATAGGAATTTCAAGTTCTGGTAGGCATAAAGGATTCTGGGAGAGTCAGAAGAAGAGATTCACCATGAACTATGAGAAACATGCTCCTAAGAAACTGAAGAGAGGTAACAAACCACCTGACACTCATAGAACGAAATGAGTGGGATGACTACATTACCAGCTAGGCAGGGGATGAGCCAAATCTTATGGCCTATCATTTACTCGTGAATAATAAAGTCTCAGGGTCATGATTTTTGGGAAGCGAGGCAAGGACAGAAAAACACACGTTACAGACAGTACCAACCGCCATGCTCATGGTGTCTCTGTACAGCAACAGAACTTTGACCAAGACATTGCATTGATCTCAGGACTTGCTAAGATTGCTTTCTGATACAACTCAAAGCCACCTGCCCAGGGTGGCACCCTGGCATGAGATGGGCACTTTTTACACCAATCAGTAATCAAGAAAGTACCCTGTGTCAGGCTGACCAAACCCAACCAGCATGGCTCTGAGTAATCACCAACTCTAAAAGACAGACTCTTAAGCAAATCTGAGTTATCTGCACACTCAGAATTCAGTGTGTGCACAGTACACACACAGAAAAGTTTGAAAGTCTGTCAGGTTTAGGACTAGACACATGGTTCAGTAGTAAAGACCATTTATTGCTCTTGCGGAAGCCTTGGTTTGGGTCACAGCACTAACATGGTAGCACAAAGTTATCCTTAGATCCTGTGGAAATCATCTGAAGGCTTCTTCTGTCTTCTGTGGGCATCAAACACTCAACTGATGAACACACACAGGGAAGCAAAACACTCATGCACATGAAGTAAACTTAGTAAATTAAAAATACAGATCCCCATATCTCTTACATGTCACCATGGATAAAGTAGCCAGAAATACACAGAAATGTGACAAATATCTGTAGCCAAACTTAAAAGAATCAAAGAACTCAAACACAGGAGAGAAGTTGCAAGATTGTAGACAAGAAGTCTCAGTATTATCTCAGTACATACTCTGAGCTACAGATTCAACAAATGTCCAATAAAGAGTCTAACGATTTCTGCAGCGAACGACAGAAAACCGATGACGAAACTACAACCAACAGGGACCAACCCCCCACCACCTCCTGGGGCCCC
>NW_021611669.1:0-2768 GCF_004785775.1 Grammomys surdaster | reverse complement strand
GAATAGAAACCCTGACTAAGACAGTATTCAGTGTGCTAAAGCCTTTGCACTTCCTACTTCTTTCCAAAACATAAAATACCCATACTGGAAGGAAACCTCACAAATGCAATCAATGAGTTAAAGACTTTTCACAACTTTGTAGTCTCTATTATTATAAAACAGCACATAATAGAGAGAAATCTTATGAATGTAATCAGTGTTCTAAAGCATTTGCAAGTCATGGTCATCTGCAGTCTTATAAAAGATCCATACAATAGATAAATAACATGAATGCTATCGATGTGGTTCAGCCTTTGCATATCATTGTTCTTTACAGACACAAAATAATCACTCTGGAGAGAACCCCTGTTAATGTAATCACTGTGGTAAAACCTTGTGAATTCACTCTCATCTGCAAATACATAATAGAACACATTCAAGACAGCACCCTTCTCAAAGTAATCAGTGTATTAAGCTCTTGGGAGTTACAGTTATCCCCCAATACATAAAACAACACATAATGTAGAGAAACTGCATGAATGTCATGAATGAGTTAAAGCCTTTCCAGGAGAGTCATCTCTGAATACACAAAAGAAAATGTGCAGGAGAGAAACCTCATGAATTTAGTCAATGTTAGAAAGCCTTTGCATATCACAGTTGTCTCCAAACACATGAAGGCGCACATGGTGGAGAGAGGCCCTATGAGTGTAATGAATGTGGTAAAGCCTTTACATGTCACTGTCCTCTCCAAATACTTCAAGGAACACACAGTTTAGAGAAATCTTATGAATGAAATGAGCATGGAAAAGCCTGTTTATATCACTATAGTTTCCAAAGACATAAAAGGACACATATTGGAGAGAAACTTTTTGAATGTACTCAAGTTGGAAAATCCTTTACATGCCACAGTAGTCTCTGAATACCAAAATGAACACATACTAGAGAAAAACCTTCTGAAAATAATCAAAGTGTTAAAGCCTCTGCATGTCCTCATCATATTTAAATGCGTGAAGGAATTCATAGTAGAAGTAAACTGCTGTGATTTGAATATGCTTGGACCAGAGAAGTGGCAATATTAAGATGTTTGGCCTTGTTGAAGTAGATGGTTTTGTCTGTAAAAAAGTGAATTCCTACTGTGGTTGCCTTTGGAGCTCTGGCCAGGATAAAACAGACCCTCCTACTATTTGGCTGGAAGACTGACTCTTCCTGGCTGCCTTCTTATGAAGATACAGAACTCTGAGCTGTATCTCCAGCATCATGGCTGCCTGCATGCTGCTAATCTTCCTGCTATGATGGTAATTGACTAAACATTTGAAACTGTAATCCAGGCCCAATTAAATACTTGCCTCTAAAACAGTTGCCTTTGTCACAGTGTCTCTTCTTAGCAATGGAAATTCTATCAAGACAAAGTTGATACCCCAGACACAAGTATTGCTATGACAGTCTTGACTATGTTTTTGTTAGGAGCAATGTGGAGTTTTAGACTTAGAATTGTTCTTGTATTAAGTGGAACTTAATGGTCCATTCTGTTAGGAATATGGAACACATACCTATGTACTAAGGGTGATTTGTACTTTGTATATAGTTTTTATGATATTTTGCTGAAGAATGTTTTTGCCTTCCTCCCTTGTCTGAAGAGTGTCCTTGAGGCTCAGCTAAGGAGGTTTATGTTGATTGCCTTGACAAATAAAGTCTCAGGAAAGCCAAGCATAGCCTTTGTCTTATGTATACTCTCATGGTGATTCTTTTGATCAAACATAGTAATCTTAGAAAGGAAAATTTTAAAATGTTAGATTCAAAGAGAAAAGACTCATCAGGAAGTTGAATGAAGGTAAATCCTGTGATCAAAGCTATCCAATGGTATTAAAGAAATGGTGGTGTTATGGCAAGATTCCATCCAACTAAACTATGGATGTGAAGTTGTATGAAGGAGAACTGTATCATGATGGGCACTATTATTACCTGGTTATTGTTTTCATGTGGGCATAAGGAGATACAATTATGTGTCAAATTGACAAAGGATAGACTGTCAAGGAAAACAATTAAGAGGGTGGTGATCGACTGATTGCTTTGGATATTTCTTTCCTGTGTGACCCTGATCCTCACAATCCAAACAAATGAACACACTAAGAAGAATACTAAGCAAAGGAACTGGTTGCCTTGGAGGCCAGCCTGGTGTTGCTCCTGACTCTAATTTTTAAGATAGATTTATTTGTTTATTTATGTTTTTATTTAATATATACAAGTACACTGTTGCTGTCTCTTAGACAAGCCAAAAAGAGGGTATTGGATCCCATGCCAGATGGTTGTGAGCCACCGTGTGGTTGCTGGGAACTGAACTCAGGATTTTTGGAAAAGCAGTCAGTGCTCTTAACCACTGAGCCATCTCTCCAGTGGCCCCACCCTAGTCTAATTTTTAAAAGACAGAGATGTGAGGAAAATCAGATGGCTTAGTGGAAGTAAGCCTGTGTCATATAGTATGGGTGCCAACAATATAATTTATCTTACCCAAGGTGACATGTGGCATGATAACAGACAACCACACAATTAGTGAAGAAATTAAACTATACCCCATGATACAATTCTCCCTCTCTGTCTCTCTGTCTCTTCCTCTCTGTCCCTCTCTCTCAGACAGGAATAAATATTGAAATTAAGCTAAATGTACAATGACAGGAAGCCAGGTGTGGTGCTGCACGTCTTTAATCCCATCATTCTGGAGGCAGAGGTGTATAGATCTCTCTCTCTATCTATCTATCTATCTATCTATCTATCTATCTATCTATCTATCT
>NW_021611668.1:0-1390 GCF_004785775.1 Grammomys surdaster | reverse complement strand
TGCCAGAGAATGTCCTTTTGAGCTAACATTGCAGCCTATTGGGGACAAGGGGCGATGAACTCTCTTCTGTAACTACTTCTGAAAGGATGTAAAAACTCATAAAGAAGTTTGGGGACCCCCCCATCTGAATTAAGGTTAGCAAGTTCACAGGCCTAGGTTCCAGGAACTAGCTGGCCACCCAAAGAAAGAACTAGCCAGGGGGCAGGTCATCCAGGTCGTTCGGACAAAGGATAGCAGAACTAAAGATACAGGTTGGCTGAGTTACTCCAGGAAATGGCTGCTTGTAATGGTCAGGTTAAGGTCACATTCCTGAATAGAATGTGTAAAGGATGTTTCCAATCCCCACCCTGGTTTATGACCAGCAAAATAATGAGTTATGAATTCTCTACTATTTTTATGATGTGGGTTGAGATTTTCTGCTGTTCTCTCTTGGTTTCCACCTTCACCTCCCTAGTTTGTGGTTTTCTCCATTAAATACCCCTTGCTCCCGAGCCTCAGCCTCAGCCTACTGATCCCCAAATAAAGCTTCTTGCAGTTGCATCAAGATTGGTGTCTCCAAAGACACTGGGTGGCTGTAATCTCCTGTGGTTTGAGTGGGAGTATCCCTTATCAGGGGGCCTTACACTTCCTGCTGAAACAAGGATGTTGCCAGGGCCCAGGAAGGCTGGAATGTTGGTCAAAGGCAGGGAGGGGATTCAGGCAATGGGACATGCATCAGAAGCATACATTTAGATGACCCAGCTGAAGAGACAGGGAGCAATCACATCCTCTGGACTGGTTCACAGCTGCTTTCCTCAAGTTCACAGCACAGAGCCATTTGTATCAGTTTCTAATCCAAAGTTGATTCCTGGATGGTGTCTCTCAGCCATGTGGAAATCTGCTGAGACAGAGACAGACTCGGGACAGAAGTTAAAGTTTAGGACCTTAAAGGCAAATCTTACATTTTGAGATTTCAGGCACATAGTCCTATAATCTGGGGGGAGGGAAAGAGTTCCAAGTCCAGGAAAGACATTTCTCCCTCAGGAAAAAGGAGATGGAGACACTTAGGCAGTACATATCTGGAGTCCCTGTGAGATATGGGTCCAAGTCTTAATAACTCCTTCAATGCCCTGAAGCCTATGGGAATTTTTTTCAATTTTTATTTTTTACGTATATAGGCATTCTCTGCATGTTTGTTTGTGCACCTTACATATGTCCAAGGAGACCAGAAGAGATCATCAGGTCCCCTGTGACTGGAGTTAGACAGTTATGAGCTGCCATGTGGGTGCTAGAAATTGAGCCCTGGTCCTTGGGAAGAGCAGCCAGTGCTGTTAACCGCTGAGCCATCTGTCCTTTCCCTTACTTTTTTTTTTTTTAGTTTACAAAAAGATAAAAGTTTTAGATATATCAG
>NW_021611667.1:0-2662 GCF_004785775.1 Grammomys surdaster | reverse complement strand
AAAACATACTTAACTGTTTTCTCAATGCATCAAAAATCTGATTATTGAATCCTTTATAATAAATGGATAACATATAAAAAAGAATACACACACAAACCTATGCCAAGCAAGTTTTCTCCCTAGGCACCTATGAATAGAATAAAAAGTTGTTAATTCATCCGGTATCACACATTCTCACCTTTGGCATCCTAGAATCAATTGCCAGTTTTAAGGATGTTGTCCATAATGGTCCTATAAGTTCTACAGGACAGCTGCTTTGTATTCCACATTCATAATTAATAAAATGCCAAGAATTATTTTGTGAGAAGTATATTGTTTCCAGAATTTCAAATATATTTTCACATATGCCACCACTGTGTGAGAATACCAAAGACATGTTCGGTAAAAGATAAGGATTCCTGTTGATCTCATCAGTAGCAAAAAACATTACCAGAAAAAACTCGGATCTTCTTTCTGCTATTCTAAAAGAAGATAGAGGGATGATTGCGGAGAGTGCTAGAAACATGAAATTTTCTCTCCAATTGCAGAAACTTCACACTAGGATACATGTAAATGCTAACTTTTCTGAAATAAGCTTAAGAAATTAGTGATATTTAGAGATGAATAAACCTTAAGAATTCCCCCAAATCCATCACTCTTATATGATAATTTTTATATTTGTGACAATGTGTAAAGAGCTGTTTTATCTCTGAATGTCATACATGAACTAGACTACAGTTCTATAAACTAAGGTTCCTACACAATAGTCTTCAAGTTCTAATTACACAGAACCAGGCATCTTTAAAATCTTGGGATCTCCAAGTCAACTTCATCTTTACTGCTTCTAGTTTCAATGTCTAAGATTCACACATGATCTTCTGGGCTCATCCAAATGCTTTGAGTCACTTCTCCAGCCATGCCTTCTGTAGCACTCTAGTCTCTGGTAGACTCCACTCCACTGCTGCTGCTGTTCTTAGTAGACATTCCATGATACTGGCGTCTTCAATACTATGGTGACATCTGATGCAACTAGGCTTCACCAATAGCCTCTCATAGGCTCTCTACATGGTGACAAAGCTCACCTTCTTTACATGAATCCTTTATATCTTAGCCATCAACTGCAACTGAGACTGCACCTTCACCACCGGCCTACCCTGGCATCTCACAGTTCCAAGCCTTAGCTGCTCTCCATGAACATTTCATACCTTCAAAATCCATACCACCTAGGTCATTCTTACTTGTTACCAACCCAGCTGCAACACAAGTGATAACCTTGGCTATCTCTGGAACACAGCTTCTTTGTGATCTGAGAAAACACTTACCAGAAGATATCATCTCATTGATGCTGGTCTCTTCTTTAGCAATGCTAATTTCTTAGCTCCAGCTAACCAGCATCAATTATCTCAGTACTCCCTTCTATTCTTGACTCTAATGCCAGAGCAACAGGGCAGAAGCCACCTATTTCTGCTGCTTGCTGTTGCTAGAACATACTGCCCCTTATTCTCCTATCAGATTTCTGTTTTCCAACTTTCTCACTCCTGGGTTTGCCCAGTAGATTGACCTTGAACACAAAGATCTTTATGCCTCTGTCTCCTGAATGCTCGTGTTAAAGCTTTGTACCACCATGCCTGGGCTTCTTTTCTTCACCTAGAACTTATTCTGTTCAAGACTGACCTTGAACTCAGAGATCTACCTGCCTTTTTTCCCATGGATTAAATCTGTGCATCACCATGCCTATGCCTATGTTTTCATGACCACTATTCCTGGACATTCAGATCAAAAGCCTGTGTCGTCCATCCTCAGTATCAGGATCACATGTGGGCCTTCTATTTTTGGATTGTTGGTCATTCCAGACTAAAAGTCCAAACTATTCCTTGTTCAACTGCAAACACAAACAAGATTATGTGGGTGGAATCTTGCCCTGAGATCACCATTCCCTTAACATCTGTATTTCCTTGAACAGATGTTTCAGCTCCATTTCACTTCCTGGGGTCCATTTATTATCATTTAAACCATATATTGTATTTTCATTCTAAGTTTGCTATGTTTGAACAGCATGCTCTTCATGAGACTAAATCGGAAAATAAAGACCTTGGTAGGATTTTTAGAAACTGCCTTTGTCAATGCAATTAATATACATCTCCTTATATTAGCCACAGGTAGACTCTTCAGGCAAGGGCATAAAACAGTCACATTCTCCACCAGTGTACCACAAAAATAGTCTCCAGGCCACAGGCTGAAATTCTTCTCTGCTGAAATATCTTAGGCCAGGTCTGTACAGTTCAAACCACTCTCAACAACAAAGTATTCTGCATTTTTATTAGAATAGCCCATTAAGCCCCACTTAAAGCATTCCACTGCATTCCAAATCAGCATTCTTCTAAACAAAAGAGTAGCCAGGCCTAACACAGCAATACTCCAATCCCTGGCACTAATTTTTGTCTTCATTAGAGTTTTCTTGCTGAAAATAGGCACCATGACCCAGGCAACAACTATAAAAAAAAGTTTAGCTTGGGGATGTCTTACAGGAGTTTCAGACCATTATCATTAAGGTGAGAGCATGGCAGCATCCAGGTATGAGTGGTGCCGAAACTAAGAGTCCTCTCTCTTCATCTGAAGGCCACTAGGAGAAGACTGGCTCCCTGGTGGTTAGGAAAAGGGTCCCATTTTCCCAGTGCCACAG
>NW_021611666.1:0-1254 GCF_004785775.1 Grammomys surdaster | reverse complement strand
CCTGCTTTGTCTTGCTCTTATACCTGCTTTGACACTGCTTCTAAACTACGTCCTTGAGTAGAAGTGTTTAGAGGTAGGAGAGCCTTAGGTTCTCAAGTTTCTGTCTTTTCTCTGTCCTTCATATATCTATGTAAAATGACCTCTTTACATAGAATAGGCTGGGCTTGAGATCACAGAAACCAACCTGCCTCTGGATCTAAAGTGCTGCCTTATAGGTGAGTCCCAGGACCACCAAGCTAGTCTATACTCTGTGGCTGTTTTTGTTTTTAAAAATTACATATCAGGGATTTTGTATTTTAGTATTATATTTACTTCATTTTTCTTGCTAACTACTCCTTTGTCCCTGCCACTCCTTCTATAAATGATGATCTTATATAAAGATAACCCTTAAACACCTATGTGTTTATGACTTTATGTATACAACCCACTAATAACATTTCATGATGTATACATTGGTTTAGGGCTGACCTACTGGGATTTGCTCACCTATTGGAAGGCTGATCCCTGAATAAGATTTACTCTTCCTCTGTTCCTGTTAATTGTCTGTAACACTTTAAGAGGGGAATCCTTGTGAGCGTTTGCCAAATGTGTCAGTTATTGTTGTACAGAGAACAACTGACTACGGAGTTCCCAGTCGCAACTGATAATTTCCAATACAGCCAGTACATACAAGAATCAGAGAACTCTGTACAAGATGTGATAGATTTCAAGAGTCAGGGACAAGAGAGGGATAATATCCTCTGTATATGACAGTGAACTTGCACCCAAACGAATCCTAATATGGTTACCTAAACAAAGCTTGGGAAATGACAATACCCTGAGCCCTTTGATTTAAAATGGGTGGTTCTGTGCAACATTATCACGTCTGCAGGTTTGACTCCTCTGATTTCACTGTTTTCTAGCCTTTCAACTTTATAGTTGGAATGTTTTTTTTCCCCAGTTCTTGTGGGTCGGTCTTTCATGTAACAGCCTCAATAATTCTTTCACTATAAGAACTACCTTCCAGAGTCCTGTCCCCTCTTTGGCTCTTTCACATTCACTTGTCAGATTCAACAGCACAGAGTCTAGACCATAGTAGCACTGTAATCTCCCTAAGGTGGATAAAGAATCAGTTGAGAGTAAATTGTGTGTCCAAAGTCATATTCTTAGTAAGAACAAAAGCTAAATATGACTTTCAATATGAGATATCTATAGCTCTGTAGTCCCAAGTATTTGAAAGATTTAAACATATACTAAAAAATAAGGAAAGATGTG
>NW_021611665.1:0-1005 GCF_004785775.1 Grammomys surdaster | reverse complement strand
GTTTTCTCTGCTTCATCACTGATGAAGATGTGCTGGTTCACAATAGTATTCAACAGTGGTTCCCTTATGTTTCTGGCTTTTCTCCCAGGGTTGTTTCATACCAGTCATCTGGTGAAAAAAGCTGCAGATTCCCTGAGCCCAGCGTGAAGTCACAAAACAAAACTTTTGTTTCCTTAAATCCTTCTTGAATGTTAATAGACTGGGCACTCTTCCACTCCTGGGTCAGACTGATACATCCACTGCACCTATCAAAGCTATTCACCTGGATTTCAGGAAGAAAGCAAGTGCTGTGAGGAAAGCTCAGGCAAGGTCTGAAGTCAGATCCTGGTAAGTGCAGGATCAGTGCTCACAGAGGGGGGTTGGATCAAGTATCTGAATAGCCTGAGCTGGATTGGTGAGTTCTCCCCCAGGGCTGGGTGAGGTGAGATTCCTCTTGTAGGAGAGGCACAAATGCTAATGAGGTGCAAACCACTCCTGATATCTGGAAAGGTCTGACCTAGACCGGAAGCACACTTTAACCTTGAGGAAATTTCACTGGCCAATCAGGCCTCCAGGTGGACCTGCCAGTCAGACAAAGAGGCGGGATCTTCTGGTTCCTCTCTCCAAGTTTGCTGCAACTGTGCAGGCTTGGTTGGTTCTGTGCTTCCTGCTCTGAGCTGTGCTGTTGGGTGCTGTGAGAGGACCCCAGGGAAGCTCTGAAATCGAGACATGGTGAGCACAGGAAAAAAATGCCCACAATGGGGAGGAGCAGGTGGTTGAGCAGTGGGAGCTGGTTTGGTGCGTCCTCTCTGAGCCTGGAGGGAAACCATCAGCCACGTGTGACCACCCATGTGGTCCCTTGTGGTGCTCCTCACTTACCAAATCAGGCAGTGACCTATGAATAACTTCACTATCATGGCTGATTCTGAATTGGCCCAAAACATTTGGATCATTTGTTTGCTTGGAGAAACATAGATGGTTTTTTTGAGTCTGCAGCACATGTGTCCAAACATTTTTTCTTTTATA
>NW_021611664.1:0-2255 GCF_004785775.1 Grammomys surdaster | reverse complement strand
CAAGATTGGCTAGATACTATTTCTCTTTCCCAAGAGTTACTGCTTCAAACAGGATATTCCCAGATGAAATGTAACCTTACAGACCCTCCTTGTCCACACTGTATTTTCTCTGCTAGCTGACATGCTGTTTCTAGTCTAATTGATTCTGGTCTCCTCTGTGAGCTGAACATAGTCAGAGATTTTGTTTGTCTTGTTCTTTGTCTGTTTGGGCAATCTAAAATGTACTATGGATCCTCCGTGCAGTACATAGTTTCTAGAATATGAATGTAGAGAGCCATACAGAGCAACGCTGTTGGGATTACAAGCAGGTAAAGTCCCTCAGTTGAGTAATGTGGTTTCCAACCTGACTCTGAAAAGTTCATTGAACTTCTCTGGGCTATCTCATCTGAATCTTGAGAGGCCTGCCATGACATCTCTGACCCCATTCTACCTTGTCACCTTGCAGCACAGGTGATGAACACAGCTGGGGGAACTGGGCTCACTTAGACCAGCTGGCTGCACTACGCTGGGTCCAGGATAACATTACAAACTTTGGAGGGAACCCAGATTCAGTGACCATCTTTGGAGAGTCAGCAGGAGGTGCCAGTGTCTATGTTCTTGTAAGTATTCTTGTCACCATATCCCTTGCAGGGGGATTGATATAGCTACTGGGGACTAGAGGTGGGATAAATGGGAGGGAACCTATTAGAAAGCAGCCAGTCCAATACATCCTTTCATTCAACACTTGTGTACAGGTTGACTCAGTTTGCTGTACAGCATCGGATGATGGACAGCTTCAGGTGTATAATTGGCTCTTTTTCGCTTATAAGCTTACTTTAATTATTATTATTATTTATTTTTAGTCCTAGATCCATGAACATCTCCAGCTTCTCTTCTCACTTGGTTAATCTCATTCTTCTTCTTAAACGTTTTAATATTAGGTCTCACTCTACAAATTCTGGGATGCAGTACTAAGTACTCACTACAAATGAGAGGAAAGGAGCAATAAGTTGGGCCAAGTGTCCTTGTTTGGGTTGAAGCCGCATCTTTACGTTAATGAAATTCAAGACCCAAGATCAAAGTTGGGCTTCCTCTGAGCTTAAGAAGGCAGCATCAGGTTATCTTACAGACGAAAGAAAAGAAGGTTAGGAGAGATGGAAGATCCAGTGGGGAAGGGTAGGGCAGAAGATGTGGATCACAGACATAGGCTGGACACATGAAGTGTCTTGCTGATGTGTGGAATTGATCCATAGGAACAGTGACAGAAGCTACAGATATTCTTGGAGCTCTAAGAAAATGTACCTTTCTCAAAGTTGAGCAGATATTTAGCCATGGAACTTACACACACTGGCTTTCTACTTAAAATTCTTAGAGGAAAAAATTTAGAATATTAATTGGTTATTGTATTAGAGTTGCAGTGTTTAAAGTGTGAACAATTGCACACAACATTAAAATAAATGATTAAGTATTTCATGCAATATTGACATAAGATTTAGTAAGGAGAGAACATGATCAGTATTTAGAAGAAAGTAAGAAGAGGTGTGGGAAGGCTGGAGAGATGGCTCAGTGACTGACTGCCTGCTGTTCTCCAGAAAACCCAAGTTAGGTTTCTAGCAGCCACATCCACAGATAACAACCTCCTGAAAACAGGAAAATTCTTAATTAAAGATAAAAATCTATTAAACACCTAGTGAAGTATAAAGTCTGGCATAACATCCAACCCAGGGATTATCACATGGCTGTTACATTTATTGTTTTCAGCCTTCTCTAAAGTTTCATATACATTCTTGTACATATACAGAATTATATGAGATACCATATCTTTCCCTCTATTCATCATGCTTCATCTATCCTCCATCCATACCCTCTTTCCTCATTTTCTGTACATATGCAGCGATGTTGGCTTTTTAGATCCTTTGTCCACACAAGGCTTCTTGTCATATAGTTACATATAAATATTGTCCTTATTAGTATCCCCTCTTCTATGTTACTACCTGTCTATAATTGAGTAATACTGCATTATAAAAAGGAATCTAATATTTACTTAATGGTATATTAATACCTTGGGCTAAATCCAATTTTTACTATTTGAAAAATGCATATACTTTAAGAGAAATATCCACATGTCTCTTTGATCTTTAGTGTTAGGATACATTTTGAACAGTGGAAAGGCAGACATTTTATATGGGTAGGCATTACCAAGACTTTTACTGGTATTGTCTTTCCAATAGTTTGGATTTGCCCTGATAGGTTCTTGTAATGTGTTTCCACTCTGT
>NW_021611663.1:0-2627 GCF_004785775.1 Grammomys surdaster | reverse complement strand
GTGAGCACAAGTCCATGAGAGAAAGGGTGTCAATGCATATGTCACTGAAGGAGACTGCAGAGATCAGAGGGGGTGCCAGAAAGTGGGCGTGGACACTGAGTGCAGTTTCCTGCTGAGGCCACATGGAGGCAGTGGGCATGTGATTCTGAGTACCTGCAGAGAACAGAGTGGAGCAGTGTGTCTGTAAGTGTAGCTCCCTGAATAAGCCAGAGAGAGGCAGTGGGCATGTGGGTACAGCTTCTTCCAGAGGAAAGAGAGACCAATTAGGCCTGATTCATTGCCTGTAGAAACCAGTGTTTTGTTAACATGTTGGTGCAGATGTTAAGGAAAGTCAGAGTAGGGAGAGAGTCCATTGCCTCTAGAGACCAGTGTTTCATTAACATGTGGGTACAGATGCCTGAAGATATCAGAGTTGGGGGTAGTGGACACATGTGTTCACAGACCTACTGAGGACAGGATGTCAGTGTGCCCTCGCATGCAGGTGCCTCCAGAGGTCAGATGTGGGAGGTCAGAGGGGTGACTTACAAGGGATGGCACTGGGCATGTCAGGGCAGGTGTTTGCACACATCATGTTGGGCAGTGGGACTCTGAGTGCAGGTGCCTACAGTGGTCATGGAGGGGGAGTGATCTCATGTGAGTACATTTGTCTGCTGAGGTCAGAGTGAGTCCTTTGGTGTGAACACAGGTGTCTGGAGAGGCCAGAGACATCCAGTAGAACTATGAGTGCAGAAGACTGAATAGGTCAGGGAGGGGTTTGGAGTTTTTAGGAAGGCAGTGTGTTAAGTGTAGGTTTCTACAGATTAGAACATAGCAGTGCGCATGTCAGTGATTGCACCTGCAGATGCGTGAGAGGCAGTGAGTCTGTGAGTCCAGAACCATGCTGAGTCCAGAGAGGGGCAGTGAGCATGTGTGTGCATGTCTCTGCACAAGACACGTGGTGCAGATGCCTGCAGAGGTCACACTGGTACAGTTGGAATGTGAAAGAAGATGTTTAATAGTGGCCAGACTGGGGCAGTGGACATGTGTGTACAGGTGTGTGCAGAGGGCAGATGGGGGCAGAGGCCATGTGGGCACAGGTACTTACAGAGGGAGGATTTGTCCAGTGTGTATGTGATACAAGCAGAGGGCAGGGAAATCACTGTGGTGGACCTAGGCCTTCCTGAACACATGTTGCAGATGTGCAGGTTGGTGTTCATGTGGGTCCTGAACAACTGGAGTGGGGGCACTTCCAAAAGCTGTTACCTGGACATGGGTATGCTCTCCTATCTGGGCTGCCTTGTCTGCCCTCAGTGACAGAGGAAGTGCCTAGTCTCCCTAAGACTTGAAGTACCATGGTGACGGTATACTCAGTGGTCCATCACCCACTCAGAGGAGAAGGAGAGGGAGGATGGTGGATGAATTGTGGGAGGAGGTGGCCGTGACTGAGGCAGTGAGTTGTATATCAAGTGAATAATAAAAGGTAACATTTAAATAGTTAGTAGTGGGCTTGTAAATGCAGTTGTCCTCTGAGTTGAGAATGATGCAGTGCGCATGTCAGTGCAGGTGCCTGAAGATGCATGAGAGAGGCAGTGGGCATGTGAGTACAGGTCCATGCTGAGTCCAGAGAGGGGCAGTGGGCATGTGAGTGCAGGAACATGCAGAGAGCAGAGTGGGGTAGTGGGCATGGAAGTAAGGGCAGTTAAGGGAGTTAAGGGGGCACTGGTCATGTGAGTGCTGGTGTCTGCAGAGAGCAGAGAGAGAGTGCATATATGTGCAGGTGTCTGCAGGGAACAGAAGGGGTAGTGGGCTTGTGAGTGCAGGTTTCTGAGTGGTCAGCATGTGTCATGTAGAGGTCAGAGAGCAGCGGTGGGCATGCGGGAACATTAGTCTGCAGACACAAGTGCAGATGTGTGGAGATGCCAGAGAATGGAAGCAGGCTTGAGACTGCATGTTCCTGCAGAGGATAGGCTGGCAGTGGCCATGTGACTACAGGTATCTGTACATGTCAGGGATGCAGTGGGCATGTGACTGCAGGTATCTGTACATGTCAGGGATGCAGAGGGCATGTGACTACAGGTATCTGTACATGTCAGGGATGCAGAGGACATGTGAGTGCAGGTGTCTGTACATGTCCGGGATGCAGAGGGCATGTGACTGCAGGTATCTGTACATGTCCGGGATGCAGAGGACATGTGACTGCAGGTGTCTGTACATGTCCGGGATGCAGAGGGCATGTGACTGCAGGTATCTGTATATGTCACGGATGCAGAGGGCATGTGACTGCAGGTGTCTGTACATGTCAGGGATGCAGAGGACATGTGAGTGCAGTAACCTTCATAGGTATAATTGGAGCAGTGAGCATGTGATCGCATGTCCATTCACACATCAGGAGGGCAGTGTTCATGTCAGAACAGGTGCCAACAGATTTCAGGAGAGTAGTCTGCATGTGAGTGTAGCTAAACAGCAGGACGATTTGGGGTAGGGAACATGTGAGTACAGGTGCCTACAGGTGACACAGTGTCACTACAGTCACCTGAAAGCCTGTTCCTCCAGAGGACAAACTTACAATATGTATGTGAGTGCAGATGCCTTCAGGAGACTGAGGTCACAATTTGTCAGGTGAGTACAGGTATCTCTAGAGGCTAGTG
>NW_021611662.1:0-5696 GCF_004785775.1 Grammomys surdaster | reverse complement strand
TCCTTCCTTCCTTCCTTCCTTCCTTCCTTCCTTCCTTCCTTCCTTCCCTCCTTCCTTCTCCTCTTTGAAAAAAATCTTCTCTTACTTTAACAGACAGCAATGTAATTCTTCCCATTATCAGGCCAGAAATCTGAAAGTCACCACTGACTCTTCTTTGCCTACTGTTTCTCATCTGTTAGTTCGAGGTTCAAGCATGACCTCCCAACCCAACTCCACCCCTGTCACCATCTCTTACTCCAGGTCACATCACTCCATTTTGCTGAGCTTACACGGGACATTCTCTAATGATTTCCAGGCATCCATATTAGCCAGGTGCCAAGACGCTCGTCTGAAGACCTGAGTAAGATCATGTTACTCCAGGGCTCAAAAACACTGACTGGATTCCCATCTGACTCAAAGCCCAAACTCTGCCATGCTTGATTACGGACCTGAAACCACTCCTTCGAGCTCCTTCTCCCTCAGCATCTATCACTGCAGCCCTTACTAATCTTCCTCCATTCACAGTAGCCTTCTCACTCTATGTCTAATGCCTCAGGGGCCACTGGTGCCTTTGCTCCCATGCTTCCATCATCTGGGAATATTTTGTATATCTGTAGATATCTGACAGTGATCAATGACAGTGATGTTTTCCAACAGCACAATTCAATGGTAGCTCCTGAAGGTGGGCTTCTATATCCCCTTCTACATATACTCAATCCATGCTGGATGGAAGAGATTAGGGATAACAGAAAACAACATTAATGTCAGGGGTCTTGTCCACCTTGTCCTGTATTATTGCTACTATCTACTAATCCTGCCTTAAGGCCTTTTTACCATATCTATCACGGTATATTTACTTATCTTACATCTTTACCGCCTCTCTCTCATTACAACGTTGGCAGAATGAAACTAGATACATACCCTGGGGCTAGCATGATACTTGGCAGGTGGGAGACATGCTATGTATGTTTCTGGAGAAACAATTACAAAAAATTTGGTGAAAAGGCCATCACAGGAGACACGCAGGGACTTTCCCTTGCCCAGTGTGACTTGGTAAGGGCCCAGCCCTAAGCAGAATGTGAATGGCTGTTCCAAGCTGAAGCCTACTGCATTAATGCCTTCAGTAGTTCCTGAGTACATTCTAGACTCTTGCTTAGTGGTTTTTAAATTTGTCATGAATGATAACTTGGCTTTCAAAAGAGATGCTTTTCCTACTTGGATGTTTTTTAACAGTGAGCATTGGTTGCATATGTCTATGTTTATTTATGTATGGTGTGTGCTGTGCCTGGCATCTGTTTTGTTTCCTGTCCCTCTGCGTGCCTGGCCCAAGGGGTATCTGGGACTTTGAAGGCATGTTATAAAGTACTTGGAAATCCTTCTTACTGAGCCCCCTGGCTTATCCTATTAAGTCTCAGAAAGCTATCAAGTATCTGTAAACTGGCCGAGTGACAGAATCAACCAAAGAGACAAGGCAGCTGCAGTGAGGATGGAGAGCTTCTGAGAGCTGGAGACAGGGAAAGACAACAAGATTACGGCTCTTGGGTAGCAGTTGGTGGAAGTCTGGTTGGAAATGGGCTTTGGAGAAACCTTTTGTCTTAGCAAGGGCTGGGAATTTGGTAGTTAAAGCTGAAAAGCCCTGTTCATCTTGAGAGCTCTGCTACAGGCCTGGGGCTTTCTCCTCCATCACAGTGTCCTCATTTCTATCTCTAGTGAACCTTGCACATTGGTCCTTGTGAAGTAAGAGCCTGGGATGGTTGTTGTTGGTTATTTAGTTATGCTATTTTTTCCTGGACCTCAAGTAGCCCAAGGAATCTCTCTATGATTCAGTGTCCTGGCATGATCTACTGAAAATTCAGGTATTTCAGGATCTCCATATTCATGCTGTACTTCTTGGATGTCCTTGGTGGAATTTTTGCCCCTATGTTGACCAGATAAAACTAACATAAGTCTCATTTGGGACCAGGAAGACTCAAACTTTAATTTTTGGCTCTCAAGTCAGCATGCCCTATGGCGAAGGCAGAACAGTAAACCCTTGTTTGCCCCACAGGGATGCCCAAATTTCTTTCATCTGTAGCTAGGCTGGTGGAAGAAGCCAAGATTAGTGCATATATATCTGGAGAGTCTGTTTGCTCTCTTTGGTCTTCATTCAACATTAGGGCAGTATATTTGAATAGAGAGTCTAGCAGGGCAGGCAGAGGCCAAGACATAATTCTTGCTAACTGAGCAAACTTGAGCACAACTCATGCTCTAAGCATGCCTATGAAGCAGGAACAGCATTACCTGTCTCTTAGTTTCATGGAGAAGATAAAATTACCAAAGTAACCAGTTTGGTAGGAATTGTATCTTCCTTTCTCTTTTCTCCTGTTACATGTCCTAGCCACTGCACACCCATCTTGTTTTTCACTTGTTACTGAATAGTTCATCTATTGGCTAAGCAGAGTCCATGGTGTGGTGCTGAAATTCTGTCATTCTTACTTCTTATTGTTAATGTTATGGTCTAGTGTGTGGAGAAAGATGCAATCACAACTTTGAAAATCAAGTCAGTCTGAAGCAATTCCACTTAATTATTCGGTTTCTCTCTTCTGGCCCCATCCAGGCCTGCTTCTGATGCATGATAATGCTTTATTTTGGGTATCATTAGAAAAGTAAGGGTTTCATATGGGTGAAAATTTGATTACTTTTCTTTTTACAGCAAGTGATGTCAGATCCTTTCTAGGACCAAAGGAAATAAGGTAGAGGGCCGTTTCAAAGCTCCTTGGGTAATTTTATGTGTAGTCAAAGTTGGGAACCACCACTGTATGCTTTCTTAGCATGTTAAGTCTCTGTAGTATCTATGTTTCTATGAATCATGTTTATTGTACCTGGTTTTATGCTGAGGTGTTTGATCCATTTGGACTTAAGTTTTATACAAGGTGGTAAGTATGAAACTATTTGCATTTTTTAACATGCATAGATACAATTTGACCAGCAGCATTTGTTGAAGATGCTGTCTTTTTCCAGTGTGTATTTCTGTTTTATCTTATTTTAAATAAAAAATCAGGTCTCCAGAGGTGTGTGGATTTATGTCTAGGCATTCAATTCAATTCCATTGATTAATGTATCTTTGTTTATGTCAGTACCGTGCTGCTTTTATTACAATAATTCTATAGTACTGTTGCAGGAGATATTTAAAATGGCTTTTTCTTGGGCCAACTATCTAAGCAAAGGCTCTGCTTAGCTCTGCCGCCATGTTCTGAGGCCAGAGGCCATGTGTGTGCAACAGCTACAAATGGCCAGAGACCACATACATGCCACAGCTAGGAACTGCCGGCCAGAAACACTGGCCCTGCCACCCACGAGATGCCAGCGTGGGAGATGGCTCTGCCAATCTTCCATGCTGTCTCCACAAGGCTGAGCTGAGCCCAGACCATCCTGCCATCCATGCGATGCCTCGTATAAAATGAGACTCTAATGATTAATGATTAACCAAAGGCTTTATATGTTTGGTAATGCTCAATTAACAAGATACTCACATAATTAGAAGTGTTAACCAATTATCTAACCTAGATATAAGTTGTTACCCAGGACTGCTTTCAGTCTAAGGGTGGTTCTCCATCCTCCTACACCTCTGTCTGTCTCTCTCCCTCCTCTTCCTTCTCCTCTTCCTCCCTTACTCCTCCTCTTCCTCTCCTTACTCCTCCAACCTTAGCTCCTCCCATCTTTTGGGAAAAATAGCCCACTACACAGTACAACTTGAAATTGGGAATTGTGAGAACTCCGGCAGCTCTTTTATTGTTCAGGATTGTTTTAGCTATCTTGAGTTCTTTGTTTTTCTATATACAGTTGAAAAGTTTTTCCTTTCAAAATCTGTGAAGAATTGTGTTGGAATTTTGATGGGGGTTGCATTGAATCTATAGATTGCTTTTGGAAGAGAAAGCGGGACTAGCCTTGAATTCCTTGGCAAGGGAGAAGACTTCCTGAACAAAGCACCTACAGTGCAGGCACTAAGATAAACAATGAGTGGGACCTCATGAAACTGAAAGACTTCTAGTTCTACCTATTTGCCTCCAAATTTTGTAATGTAAATTTTTTAAATAGTTGAGTAATACTTCATTGCGTATATGTTCTACATTTTCTTTATCTTTTCTTCTGTTGACAGACATCTGGGTTGTTTATAAGGCAAAAGACATTGGCATTTGGGAAAAGTGGTAACCTACATAATGGGAAAAGATTTCTAGCAACCGGACATCTGATAGAGGATTAATATGAAAATACATAATTATATTAATTATATTATTTAATATTATATTATATTAATTACACTAATTAATATAAAAATACATAAAGAACTCAAGAAACTAGGTATCAAAAATCAAGAAATCCAATTTGTGGTGCAGAATTCTCAATAGAGTTAACTCAAATGTATAAGAAACATTTAATGTTCAATATACTTAGCTATCAGGAAATACAAATCAAAACTACCTCTATCTTACACACCTGTCAGAGTGACTAAGATTAATAATACAAGTGACAGCTTATGCTGGAAGATATGGGGTAAAAGGAACACTCATCCATTGCTGGTGGGAGTCCAAACTTGTATAACCACTATGGAAATCAATATGGTGTTTTCTCAAAAAGTTAGGAATTGATCTACCTCAAGATACAGCTATACCACTCTTGAATATTTACTCAAAGAACATTTCATCTTACCACAAGGATATTTGTTCAACCATGTCTATTGCTGCTCTATTTATAATAGCTAGAAGCTGGAAATAATCCAGATGTCCTTCAACAGAAGAAAGGATAATGAAAACATGGCACATTTACACAGTGGAGTATTACTCAGTGGTTAAAAAGTGACATTATGAAATTTGCAGGCAAATGGATGGAACTAGAAAAATCATCCAGGACAAGGTAACCCAGACCCAGAAAGATAAATATAGTGTATAGTCACTTATATGTGGATACTGGCTATCAAGAAAGATAACCAACCTATAATCCATAGATCCAGAGAG
Source organism: Grammomys surdaster (assembly GCF_004785775.1). NCBI lineage: Eukaryota > Metazoa > Chordata > Mammalia > Rodentia > Muridae > Grammomys > Grammomys surdaster. The sequence continues at coordinate 723 of NW_021611662.1, read as the reverse complement.
GTTAGGTATAGAGGAAGGGTCTAGGTGCGAACACATGAATCTCCTGGGGAGGGGAAAATAGAATAGATTTTATGTGTGCACTGGTTGCAGGGGCAGGAACAAGAGGATCAGGTGAGAGGAAAGAGGGGATGAGATTGAGGGAGGGAATTCATGGAGAGGCAGGAAGAATTGAGGGGCACTTGAAGGATGGTGTCATGTATACAGAGTGTGGTGGAAACTTCCTAAAATATGTGAAGGTGATGAGGTCTCCTAGTAACGGGAAAGACAGAGTCTTATCTGGCTATCTCTTGTTATCAAATGCAGATTCCAGTACTGGGACTGGGTTGCATTTAGTTAAGTTGTTAGCCAAGGGGGTCCCACGGAAATCCCTAACCAACCCAAGCTGTTGCCAAGGTAATGGGTTGCTCTCTGCACAAACTGACAGAGGGGTCCCATTGCTAAGGACAACACTCACACAACTCATTAAACATGGAGAAGTCAAGCTGGTGCCTACATGGAACTTTCATCCCTATGTTCTAGTTTCTTCAGTGTGGGCAGGTACTCTGCAGGCTACCAAAAGAGAAACATAAACACCAACCTGGCCACAAAAGTTTTGACCTACAATTTGTTCTGCCTGCAAGATATGCTAGGACAATGGTGGCACAGAACTTAGGAGAGTAGCCAACCAATGTCTGATTTGACTTAAGGCTCACTCCATGAGACAGAAAGTATGGCTGACACTGC
>NW_021611661.1:0-3449 GCF_004785775.1 Grammomys surdaster | reverse complement strand
TGTTAACATTTGGAATCATGATCAGTGTGATAGCTCAGCAGGGGAGGGCTGCAAAGCACCGGGGTGGGGGGTGGGGTGGGGGTTGAGGTGGGGGGTGGGGGGTTCTGGGACTGCAATACTCTCCTCTGGAATAGCAGCCTGTGCTATGAATTGCTGAGCAATTTCTCCAGTGCCCAGTTGTCCTTTGGGAAAAGAAAATCATCATGTATACATAGTGGAGAACTCTGGTGTCACAGCACTGCACAAGCCTGTCAACCCATTGACCTTGACCATAGATGCTTGTCCATACACTGACCTCAACAACTCTCGATTGCTTGGATGACCATTGACCTTGACTATTGACCTTGATTGTTGGTCTTGACTGAGGATTGCTGACTTATGAGTTAACCAACTATCTTCTGGTGAGGCAACCAACTCAGATACAGGTGGTAGGTTTAACTCCTCAAAATTGCCCTTTGATCTCCATATGTGTACTGTGGCATGTGGACACACAATAATAAAATTATAAAATTTCAGAACCTCAGGCACACAGTGAACAAGATTCCTATGCCTTCAGCCTTTGAATCATTTACCAAAGCTCTCAATAGTGCCATTTTGGAATAGACTGCAAATTGTTATACTTGTGTCCCGAAAGGCACAGGGACGAACTTTGTACCTTTAGTAAAAATCAATAGTGGTCCCTACTTATGGTCATTCTGTATCTTTGCGTCTGGACTTGTTGGGCCTTCCTCTGTAGTAATGCATAGGATACCCAAGGGGATAAAGGTGTACCCAGGCAGTCTATTCCATGCATATAATTCTTCAAGCCCTTGGGAGGCCAGGGTAGTAAGGCCTGACTTCCATGTCAGCCTAGACTACATAACAAGACACTGTTTGAAAGGGGGCAGGGTATTTTACTTCACACGTTGTATAGAAGGGATCATTTTAAAGAAAAATTTATTTTCTGGCCGCTGTTCGGTTGCTCACAGCTCAGTGATCTACAGTCAAGTTTCGTGGTCAGCGGTCTAGGTGGAGTCAATGTAAGGTTGTTGAGTTCAATGGACGGTTGAGGCTCTCTGGTCGAGGTCAACAGATCGATGGGCTTGTGCAGTGCTGAGCCCTCCAGCACATTGGGTCTTTTGTGTGCCCGCCTGCCTATGCAGCACAGTGTGTGCAGTACACATGCAAGTCAGATGAGGCATCAGATCCCCTTGGAACCGCAGGTATAGTTGTTAGCCGAGATGTAGATTCTGGGAATTGGAAGCAGTCTTCTAAGAGAGCAGTTGGGGCTCCTAACTATTGAGCCATTTCTCAAGCTTTTAATTTCTTTTGCTTGTTTTTTTTTTTTAACTTTTATTTTTGTGTATGGGTGTGGGTTTGGACATATGTGTTCAGGACCACAGGGAGGGCAGAAGAAGACATCAAGTCCCCTGAAGCTGGATTACAGGTGGTTGTGTGCTACATGATATGGGTTCTGGGAACCAAACTCTTGATCAGAAAAGGCCAGGAGTAGGCACCAGGTGTGAACTATGGATTATGTTGGGCTAAGGATTAAACTTGGGGCACAGTGCACTGTAAATTTGTAATCTTCCAACGGAATTATATCCTAGCCCTGGTGATTTGGCTGCAGTGATTGGAGGGAGAAACAGGGCATAGGGCTGTATCTCATGGGGATGTAAACTCCAGCTCTGTGTGTTTTGTTAAAATATGCATTTCAAGCCAGATGTAGTGGTGGCACAGTACTCAGTACTCTGGAGGCAGAGGCAGGTGGATCTCTTAGTTTGAGGCTAGTCTGGTCTATAGAGTGATTTCCAGTCAGTCAGGGTTACACAGAGAAACCTTGTTTTAAGAAAGAAAAACAGAAGCCGGGTGGTGGTGGAGCATGCCTTTAATCCCAGCACTTGGGAGGCAGAGGCAGGCAGATTTCTGAGTGTGAGGCCAGCCTGGTCTACAGAGTGAGTTCCAGGACAGCCAGGGCTACACAGAGAAACCCTGTCTCCAAAAACATAAAAACAAACAAACAAAAAAAAGGGATTATGAGGCTGATTAATTAGCTAAGTCACTTACCTCTTACTGGTCCTGTAGGGTCTCCTGTTAATTCAGTTGATTTTACCAGCAGGAAAGTCCCCACCTACAAATAGCCCCACCACTAGCAGTGCTTGCTGCCTCAGTTTTCTTGGCTTGATAAAAGCATGAGTGCAATATTTATCACCTATCACCTTTCCATTTATCATTGTGTTTGTGTGCATGGGGAGGCACCCATGTGGGGATCAGAGGACAACCTTTGGGAGTCCTCTCCCTCCACCTTGTGTGTGAAGGTCAATGGAATTGAAAGTCAGGCTTAGCAACAATCACATTTACCCCTGACACCTCTCAATTGCTCTCCTGCAAAGGTTTGACAGAGCTTTCCCAGAGGAGTACAGTGCTTCTTAATCTGTCCATCACCTAACTTGTGAACAGCCCCACCCCAATTTTTGGCATTTATGGTAAAGCTGATATACAACCATTTATACCCACTTCCCTCTCCCTGGGTGCACACTTTGAAGTACAATAGTACTATCATAGTTGAGTTATGTGCATGAAACTCCAGTACTCTGAATGGCAGCCAGAAGATCTTGTAGTTGCAGACAACCAACATTTTAACAGTTCTTTCTATTATCAATCTCTGCACAAATACATACATGCATATATACAAACATACATACATACATACATGTATACATACATACATACATATACACAAACACACATACCAGTGTAGGGAAGTGCTTCAGAGTCTTGCATATTGTGATGGTTTATGTATGTTTGGCCCAGGGAGTGGCACTTTTAAGAGGTGTAGCCTTGTTGGAATAGGTGTGTCACTGTGAGCATGGGCTTTGATAGCCTAGTCCTAGCTGCCTGGAAGTCAGTATTATGATACCAGCCTTCAGATGAAGATAGAGAAGTCTCAGCTCATCCTGCACCGTGCCTGCCTGGATGCTGCCATGTTCTCACCTTGAGGATAATGGACTGAACCTCAGAACTTATAAGCCAGCCCCAATTAAATATTGTCCCTATAAGAGTTACCTTGGTCATGGTGTCTGTTCACAGCAGTATATTTACTTTCTGGCATTGGAGGATTCAGCTATTGTTGCATATTTCTGTTTAACTCCAATGTGCTTCAAAGACCATCCTTTGTATGACTGAACTCCTTCTCAGGGATCAATTTTAATATTCAAGAAATCAGACCTAGAGGTGGCTATGGATGAAGGAGCTTTCTGACAAGCCAGTTTTCCCACTGAGCTACATCCTGATCAAATCCCACTTTTTGTTTGTGTTCTTTTTCCTTTTTTCAAGACAGAATTACTCTATGTAGTCCTGGCTGTCCTGGAACTTCTCTCTCTCTCTCTCTCTCTCTCTCTCTCTCTCTCTCTCTCTCTCTCTCTCCCTCCCTCCTAGGCTGGCCTTGAAGACCTCAGCCTGCCTCTGCC
>NW_021611660.1:0-1039 GCF_004785775.1 Grammomys surdaster | reverse complement strand
GGTTTGGGACTGTTTAGATGGTTAACTACTTCTGATTTAACTTTGGTACCTGATATCTGTCTAGAAAATTGTCCATTTCATCCAGATTTTCCAGTTTTGTTGAAAATAGGCTTTTGTAATAGGATCTGATGATTTTTTTTTGAATTCCTAGGTTTCTGTTGTTATGTCTCTCTTTCCATTTCTGATTTTGTTAATTTGGATACTGTCTTTGTACTCTCTAGCTAAGGTTTTATCTATCTTATTGATTTTTTCAAAGAACCAGCTCCTGGTTTTATTGATTCTTTGTATAGTTCTTTTTGTTTCTACTTGGTTGATTTCAGTCCTGAGTTTGATTATTTCCTGCCTTCTACTCCTCTTGGTTATATTTGCTTCTCTTATTTCTAGAGCTTTCAGATGTTCTGTTAAGCTGCTAGTATATACTCTCTCCAGTTTCTTTTTGGAGGCACTTAGAGATATGAGTTTTCCTCTTAGCACTGCTTTCATTCTGTTTGGATATGTTGTGCCTTCCTTTTCATTAAATTCTAAAAAGTCTTTAATTTATTTCTTTATTTCTTCTATTACCAAGTTATCATTGAGTAGAGAGTTGTTCAGCTTTCATGTGTATGAGGGCTTTTTGTTGCTTTTGTTGTTATTGAAGACCAGCCTTAGTCCATGGTGATCTAATAGGATGCATGGGATTATTTCAATTTTCTTGTATCTGTTGAGACCTGTTTTGTTACCAATTATTTGGTCAATTTTGGAGAAAGTACCATGAAGTGCTGAGAAGAAGGTATATTCTTTTGTTTGAGGATGAAATGTTTTATAGATAGCTGTTAAATCCATTAAGTTCGTAACTTCTGTTAGCTTCACTGTGTGTCAGCTTAGTTTCAGTTTCTATGATCTGTCCATTTCTGAGAGTGGGGTGTTGAAGTCTCCCATTATTATTGTGTGAGGTGCCATGTGTGCTTTGAGCTTAAGTAAAGTTTCTTTTATGAATGTGGGTGCCCTTGCGTTTGGAGCATAGATGTTCAGAATTGAGAGTTCATCTTGGTAGATTTTT
>NW_021611659.1:0-2203 GCF_004785775.1 Grammomys surdaster | reverse complement strand
TTGGGGAGAGGTGTCAAGACAGGGTTTCTTTGTGTAGCCTTGACTGTACTAGAGCTCCCTCTGAAGACCAGGCTGGCAGCATTCATTTTCAATCAAAGCTGTCAGTACATTATTATTTTATTTTTATTTTGTTTTGTTTATTTATTTATTTATTTGGTTTTTCGAGACAGGGTTTCTCTGTATAGCCCTGGCTGTCCTGGAACTCACTCTGTAGACCAGACTGGCCTCGAACTCAGAAATCCACCTGCCTCTGCCTCCCAAGTGCTGGGATTAAAGGCGTGCACCACCACTGCCCGGCTACATTATTATTTTTTTTTTCCTGGCTAGGAGTTGTAAGGACAGAGAAATGTAGAACTCTCTAGCATTAATTTTCTGATTTATAAGGATGGAACCTTGACGATTACTAGAACATGAACTCCATTTTAAAAACAAATTTAGATGTATTGTTGTTTATGTATGTGAGTATTTTGCCTGCATGTATTTGTGTGTACTGTGTGTGTGCCTGGTGCCTGTGGAGGCCTGAGGAGGGCATTGGATCTGGAGTTACAGGCAGTTGTGGGCCACTAGCTGAGGGTGGGGGAAACTGAGCCCTGATCGTCTGCAAGAGCAATATATGCTCTTAACTGCTGAGCCTTCTTCTCTAGCCTAGCCACAGTTCTTGTTGTTCTTGTTGCTTTGATTTACTTATTTGTTTTGGACATAGGGTATTATGTAGTCCAGGCTGGCCTTGAACTTGCTATGAAGCTAAGAATGGCTCTGGATCCTCCTGCCCCACTTTCCTGGTGTGAGGATTACAGGCTTTCCCCACCACATCCTGCCAATGAAGGCTTTTTGATTTCTCAGATTTGTCTTCTGGAAATTCTTTCTCACTACAAATCTACTTGTGACCCTAAATGCCATGGACATCTGTACCCAAAGGGGTAAACCCCCATTATTAATGAAGAGTCCTGTTGGTGAGTCAATAATCCCTTAGGCTAAGAAAGAAAGATTTGGGCGTTGTCTAACGGGCACAGAGACTATTCTGGAGTCCACCCCAGCACTGAAAAGAAAACGGAACATTGGCATCCACCTTGCTGGAGAAACAAAGTGTTCAGTGGGAGGAGCTAACAAATCCAGTGAAATACTCGCTTCATGGTAATGCTACAGGCTTCTACTCTAGTCTACTATATATCCCTGAGGCTTGTCCCCTCTGTCTCTGTCTCTGTGTGTATCTCTGTGTGTGTATTTGTCTGTCTCTGTCTGTCTCTGTCTATCTCTCTGTCTCTGTCTATCTCTCTGTCTCTGTCTATCTCTCTGTCTCTCTGTCTCTCGATCTCTCTGTCTCTCTCTGTCTCTCTCTCTCTCTGTGCGCTCTCTCTCTCTCTCTCTCTCTGTCTCTCTCTCTCTCTCTCTCTGTGTGTGTGTGTGTGTGTGTGTGTGTGTATACATGCCATGGCTCGGGTTTGGTGCCATGGCTTTCAGACAAAATGCTTCTAGTTAGCATACTCATCCCAATCCCTCTGTCTACCGCACTCTCTGCAAGTAAGGGGCTTGTGTGCCGGGGAGATGACTCACTGGGGTCAACACCTGCTGGGTGAGCCTGAGCAGAGTTCCACCCTGCAGCCCTCGGTGGGAGGAGGACTCACCCCTGAAATCTGTCCTCTGACCCCACACACGCACCGTAAGGACCCTGGTTGTTTTGCAAGCTAATTTTGAAAGGTTGGAATGGAAGGGAGGAGAATAAAGAAAGAAGAGGAGAAGGAAAGGTGTGGATGGGACAGTTCAGGAAATCGGACAGTAGTGAAACTGGACTTCAGTCTCATCTCTATCCCCATAGTGTACCAAGCCTGCTCTCCCCTTTGTAGAACCATTGTTTCCTGTTGAATTGAAAGCCAGAGACAAATCTCAAAACAAAGCTAAATTATTGATGTCCTTCCAAAGTGGACCCTTCATCACTGACATCACACTCCCCTTCCTTCGCTTGTTAGTGGCTGATCTCAAGGCTTACCTTTCTCTTTGTTCCCCAAGCAGTGCACAGAGAATGTTTTGAATCCTTGCCATATTAGAGAATAACAGGATGGGTTTCCTCAGTGTGCTGGGTTGGGTCTCAATCGATTGCACAGGCAGTCAAACAAGAAACTCTCCCTAAATCGGTCCCTATGCCAGACCAAGTATCTGAGAAAATAAACTCTTTAGCCATTCTCTCTCTCTCTCTCTCTCTCTC
>NW_021611658.1:0-1035 GCF_004785775.1 Grammomys surdaster | reverse complement strand
TCACTGGAGGAGACTGCGGAGATCAGAGGGGGTGCCAGAAAGTGGGCATGGATATTGAGTGCAGTTTCCTGCTGAGGCCACATGGAGGCAGTGGGCATGTGATTCTGAGTACCTGTAGAGAACAGAGTGGAGGAGTGTGTCTGTAAGTGTAGCTCCCTGAATAGGTAAGAGAATGGCAGTGAACGTGTGGGTGCAGCTTCCTCCAGAGGAAAGAGAGAGCGAGAGAGCCAGTGGTCCTGAGAGTCCATTGCCTCTAGAGACCAGTGTTTCATTAACATGTGGGTGCAGAGGCCTGCATAGATCAGGGAGGAGGTTGTAAGTTCACATGAAGGCAGTGGGCTTAAGTGTAGGTTTCTACAGATTAGAACATAGCAGTGCGCATGTCAGTGATGGCACCTGCAGATGCATGAGAGAGGCAGTGGGCATGTGAGTACAGGTCCATGCTGAGTCCAGAGAGGGGCCGTGGGCATGTGAGTGCAGGAACATGCAGAGAGCAGAGTGGGGTGGTGGGCATGGAAGTAAGGGCAGTTAAGGGAGTTAAGGGGACAGTTTTCATGTGAGTGCTGGTGTCTGCAGAGAGCAGAGAGAGAGGGCGTGTATGTGCAGGTGTCTGCAGAGGACAGAATGGTTAGTGGGCTAGTGAGTGCAGGTCCCTGAGTGGCCAGAATGTGTCATGTAGAGGTCAGAGAGTGACAGTGGGCATGTGGGAACATTAGTCTGCAGACACAAGTGCAGATGTGTGGAGATGCCAGAGAATGGAAGCAGGCTTGAGACTGCATGTTCCTGCAGAGGACAGGCTGGCAGTGGACATGTGACTGCAGGTATCTGTACATGTCAGGGATGCAGAGGGCATGTGACTGCAGGTATCTGTACATGTCAGGTATGCAGTGGGCATGTGAGTACAGGAACCTTCATAGGTCTAGTTGGAGCAGTGAGCATGTGATCGCATGTCCATTCACATGTCAGGAGGGCAGTGTTCATTTCAGTGCAGGTGCCCACAGATTTCAGGATAGTAGTTTGCATGTGAGTGTAGCT
>NW_021611657.1:0-1079 GCF_004785775.1 Grammomys surdaster | reverse complement strand
AGCACTATACAACTTATTGAACAAACATAGTGTAAATATACGTGCATTGCAATGCATTCGTACTTCCATAGCTAAAGGCAAGTACAACACAGTTGATACAAATTGAAATCATGTTACATGTGATATTTCAGTTAGGACGTGTGTTTGCTTTAAAGCATAAACACTTGTACCATCAGGCCATGTATATATAATAGTTTTATATGGCATGTCCAAGAAAGTTGCTAGATTCCAGCAGAAAAGCACTCTACAACTTTGAACATACTTAGTCTAAAATGCATTGCAATGCATTTGTACTTCCAGAGCAAAAGGCAAGTACAATACAGTGTAAAGATACACGCATTACTAATCATTCATATTTCCAGAGGTAATGCCAAGTACAACACCACTGAAAACAATTAAATCATGTTACTTGTCGCATTTCAGTTAGGAAGTCTGTTTGCTTTGAAGCATAAACACTTGTACCATCCGGTCATGCATACTACATTGCTTCATATGACATGTCCGAGAAAGTTGCTAGATTCCAGCAGAAAAGCACTATAAAACTTATTGAACAAACGTAGTGTAAAGATACATGCCTTGTAATGCATTCGTACTTCCATTGCTAAAGGCAAGTACAACACAGATGATACACATTGAAATCATGTTACATGTGACATTTAGGTTAGGATATGTGTTTGGATTAAACCATAAACACTTGTATAATACGGCCATGTATAAATAATAGTTTCATAAGGCCCGTCCAAGAAAGTTGCTAGATTCCAGCAGAAAAGCACTATACAACTTATTGAACAAACTTAGTCTGAAATGCATTGCAATGCATTTGTACTTCCAGAGTAAAAGGCAGATACAATACAGCTGAAAAGACTTAAACACTGTTACATGTGACATTTCAGTTAGGACTTGTGTCTGCTTTAAAGCATAAACACTTGTACCATCTGTTCATGTATACTACATTAATCACTATGGCATGTCCAAATAAGTTGCTAGATTCCAGCAGAAAAGAACTGTACAATGTATTGAACAAACCTCCACTAAAGATACGGGCATTGCAAAGCATTCGTACTTCCAGAGCTAAAGGC
>NW_021611656.1:0-1157 GCF_004785775.1 Grammomys surdaster | reverse complement strand
AACTGAACTCAGGACCTCTGGAAGAGCAGTCAGTGCTCTTAACCACTGAGCCATCTATCCAGCCCTTTCTCTATACATTCTTATACTACCATGTTTATGTCTGTCTACAGTATACAGAGTTCTCATGAAATGACACACTTGTTATGAATCCCAGAAATGTCTTCAGCATATTTTCCAGGCACTTGAAAGTAACTTAAAGAATTATCAGAATTCTCATGCTTGTTCCATTTAGATTCACGGTGGCCTAAATTATTAAATAACCTAACTTCTCATTAGTAGATGACAAGCTGCATGCCTCAGGAGGACCCTGAGCTATATGAACAAAGACAAAGCAATGGTTAGAGGATTGTACACTTATAAAGGATTATACTCTCACAATCAGTGCTGTGTCCCTTACAAAACAGCATGTAATTACAGCTTAGGCACTGTCAATCTGCCTAATTCTTTCTCCCATCTGATTTTAATATGCAATGCACTCTCATTTGTCAGGTGAACATTAGAGTTACAGCCACTTTGTCTACACTGCCGGTAGCAATAGAAAATGAAGGGCAGAAAGAACACAAAATCTAGCTGACAAAATCAAGTGTTGTTATAACATTTTTTAGTTAATTTATGATTTTTTTGTAGCAAGAATAGTTTCAGAGATGAAAAGCATATGTGCTCTTATAGATAGGATACACTAAAAACAAAGACTTGCTTTATTTTGATGGTCTGAGAGCTTTCTGCCAATGAAAGATATTGCATGAAAAAGGGAAAATGACATTAAGAGACAGACTGACTTGTTTTGTTTGAATTTAAAGAATGATAATAAATTATAGTTGAATCAAAATGTAATAGTCTTTTTAATCTCCAAAATCTGCATCTCCTTGTCTGGTGTCAAAGCATTCCTCAAATCTCTGACTCCTTTCTGCTTTCTTCACTCACTACAGAACAATTCTTTCTCTTTGGCTGGTTTTAATCCCTGAAAGGAGTTTTTCTGAGCAGGTGCCCCACAATTCTGGCACCTCAAAATCTTGGGGTCTCCAAGGTAACTTCAATATTACACCCTCATGTTCCCATATCTTGGATCCACAAATGATCTTCTGTGCATCATAAAAGTCAGTGGGTCATTTCTACAACTCTTCCCTCTATAGCACTCTAGGTTCTGGTTGACTCCA
>NW_021611655.1:0-1829 GCF_004785775.1 Grammomys surdaster | reverse complement strand
TAGAACTGCTTCTTAAATTAAAATATTGACAGAATTGGTTATTAGAACATTGATTTTTAAATAACGATATTGACAGAATTGGTTTTTAAATAAAGATATAGACAGAATTGGAAATTAAATACACTTATTGACGGAATTTGTTGTTAAATAAAGATATTGACCGTATTGGTGCTTACAGAACTTATTATTAGATAAGGATATTGACAGAATAGTTTATTAAATAAAGACATTGACAGAATTGGTTTTCAAATAAAGATATTGACAGAATTGGTTATTTCAAAATTGATTATTAAATAACAATATTGACAGAACTGGATTTTAAATAAAGATATTGAGAGAATTGGAGGTTAAATAAAGATGTTGACAGAACTGATTTTTAAATGAAGATATTGATAGAATACGTTATTGCATAATTGGTTATTAAATAAAGATATTGACAGAATTGGTTACTGAATAAAGACATTGACAGAACTGTTTATTAAATAAAGATATTGACAAAATTGGTTATTAAATAAAGCTATTGACAGAATTGGTTGTTAAATAAAGATATTGACAGAATTGGTTATTAAATAAAGATATTGACAGAAGTGGTTTTTACAGAATTGATTATTAAATAGATATTGACAGAAATGGATACTAAATAAAGATATTGACCGAATTTTTATTAAATAAAGATATTGACATTGACAGAATTGGTTATTTGAAAACTGATTATCAAATAACAATCTTGACAGAATTGGTTTCTAAATAAAGATATTGACAGAATTGGTGTTTAAATTAAAATGTTGACTGAATTGGTTTTTCAATGAAGATATTGACGGAATTGGTTATTAAATAAAGATATTGACAGAATTGGTTATTAAATAAAGATATTGACAGAATTGGTTATTACAGAATTGATTATTAAATAAAGATATTTACAGTATTGGTTTTAAAATAAAGACATTGACAGAACTGCTTATTACAGAATTGGTTATTAAATAACTATTGACAGAAATGGTTATTAAATAAATATATTGAATGAAGAAATTATTACAGAATTGATTATTAAATAGATATTGACAGAATTGGTTTTTAAATAAAGATATTGACAGAACTGTTTATTAAATAAAGATATTGACAGAACTTTTTATTAAATAAAGATATTTACGGAATTTTTTATCTAAAAATTTATTAATAAATAACAATATTGTCAGAATTGGATTTTAAATAAAGATATTGAGAGAATTGGTGTTTAAATAAAGATGTTGACAGAACTGGTTTTTAAATAAAGATATTGACAGAATACATCATTACATAATTAGTTATTAAATAAAGATATTGACAGAATTGGTTTTTAAATACAGATATTGACAGACTGTTTTTTAAATAAAGATATTGTCAGAATTGTTTATTAAATAAAGATATTGAGAGAATTGGTTTTTTAAAAAAGATATTGACAGAATTGTTGTTTAAATAAAGATATTGACAGAATTGGTTATTAAATAAACCTATTGACAGAATTGGTTGTTAAATAAAGATATTGACAGAATTGGTTATTAAATAAATTTATTGACAGAACTGTTTGTTAAATAAAGATATTTACAGTATTGGTTATTACAGAACTGATTATTAAATAAAGATTTTTACAGAATTGGTTTTAAAATAAAGACATTGACAGAACTGTTTATTACAGAATTGATTATTAAACAAAGATATTGACAGAATTGGTTATTAAATAAAAATATTGACAGAATTGGTTTTTAAATAAAGATATAGACTGAACTGTTTATTAAATAAAGATATTGACAGAATTGGTCATTTCAAAATTGATTATTAAATAACGATAT
>NW_021611654.1:0-1391 GCF_004785775.1 Grammomys surdaster | reverse complement strand
ATTTAAAATCACGAATTCATATCCAATAATGTACCTCTCCATTTATTCAGAAATTCTTCATATTTCTCTTAGTGATATTTGTAGTTTTTTTTATATAGAGTCCTCAACATCTTTTATTGGACTTATTCACAGACACTAGATTATATCCTGATTAACTCTTAATTTAAAATCCAAGTGTGGACAGTGTTGGTCTGGTTTTGTGGAGATACTGAATTCTGAGTCATCCTAGAGGAGCCACTGCACTCAAAGCAGCTGGTAATAACTCCATCTCACTCCATAAGCCCCAGAGTTACATCTGGGAGCCATGGACATTCAGGATCCACCAGCTACCCAAACCCCACCCCTCTAGAATTCCACTTCACTCCCGCCCCTGCCTGGTCCTTTGGGCTGGGGCAGACACAGAGTTGGTCTGCTCCTGTGGAGATACTGAATCCTGAGCCATCCTAGAGGAAGCACTGCACCCAGAGCAGAAGGATTTCCAGATCCAAGAATTGGCCTGAGTCCCAGGAGTTCTTCCACCCAGGAGATTAGGATCACAAGACCAAAGAGACATCTAGACTCTGATGAGTTCTGCCACAAGCAAGATAACTGGAAATACAGACTCCAGTCTTACACAGTGAGGGCAGGTAACACTAGATTTAACCAGATGGCGAAAGGCAATCGCAAGAACATAAGCAACATAAACCAAAGTTTCTTGGCATCATCAGTACCCAGTTCTCCCAATATAGCAAGCCCTGGACACTCCATCATACTGGAAAAGCAGGATTCAGAATTAAAATCACTTCTCATGATGATGATAGAGGATTATAAGAAGGACATAAGTAACTCCCTTAAAGAAATACAGGAGAGTACAAGTTAAACAGGTAGAAGCCCTTAAAGAGGAATCACAGAAATCCCTTAAAGAACTGCAAGAAAACACAAAGAAGGAATTAAACAAAAACATTCAGGATCTGAAAATGGAAATAGAAACAATAAGGAAAGCTCAAAGGGAGACAACCATGGAGATAGAAAACTTAAGAAAGAGGTCAGGAGTCATAGACGCAAGCATCACCAACCGAATACAAGAGATAGAAGAGAGAATCTCAAATGCAGAGTATACTATGGAAAATATTGACACAGTTGTCAAAGAAAATGCAAAATGCAAAAAACTCCTAACTCAAAACATACAGGAAATCCAGGACACAATGAGAAGACCAAACCTAAGGATAATAGGTATAGATGAGAATGAAGATTCCCAACTTAAAGGGCCAGTAAATATCTTCAACAAAATTATTGAGGAAAACTTCCCTAACCTAAAGAACAAGATGCCCATAAACATACAAGAAACCTACAGAACACCAAATGGACTAGACCAGAAAAGAAATACCTCCCATCACATAATAATCAAAACA
>NW_021611653.1:0-1381 GCF_004785775.1 Grammomys surdaster | reverse complement strand
AACAATGTCCTCTGAGCACAGTCTAAACATTCCCATTCTCCCTGTGAGCATTCCACAAACCATTCTTGAATATTAAAAGAACCTATAATTGACAACTATCCCTTTATTATATGCTGTGGCACAAAATGCTTTCTGAGGTAAAAGAAATCTAAGATATTAGAGATAGTTTTGTGGTATAGGTGAGGTATGGCATTATTTCAAAGATCAAAGTATTCTAGAAGTGCTACAAACAATTCTCAGCAGTTAAGCTCTGCTGTCCTGCAATAAACAATGTATAGAATTACTACACTGTGTACATTCAGAAGGTCTTTCTTCATCATGAGTTTTCTGAGCAACAGAAAAAGGATTTGCCACCATCACTTCAGTTTTTGCTTTCTCTCCAGTTCAAATTCTGTAATGTCTTTTAAAATGTAGTTGGAGCTGAAGAGATGGTTCAGTGGTAAAAGTAGTGTTTGCTCATCCAATGGTCCTTAAGTTCAATTCCCAGCAACTACATGGTACATCATAACCACACACAACGTGATCTGAAGCCCTCGTCTGGCAGGGACTTATGCAGGTGCACATGCAAAGAGAGTAGTCACATACATAAAATAAATAAATCTATTTTGAAAGGGTAAAAATACAAATAGAATTTAAAGAGATATTTTGAGGGTAATATAGAAATTAACGAAATTGACTCAAACATAATATAATGGTTTAATATAACAGACTTGTCTCTCAGCAGAGATTAAAGTACTGACGAAGCAATGTTCACCTACTCAAAAATAAAGAGTGACTCTCTGTATTAGAACTGGAACGAAAAGGGGGACACTACAAAGTATGACAATGACATTAGTGTCACCTTATGTAGCACGGAGAAAAGTCATACACAAGTGAATCAGAATTGAAGTGTTCCTAGAAATAAGTGAATAAATCAACCTCCTACAATATAAAAGGACAACAGACATCAAACAAGTGCACAGACTGAACCAGGAAGAGTTTCCGCTAACAGTGTCTGAGGACTGGACAGATTAGCATGGGATTCTCCTTTCCTTAGACCAAGCTTATACTAAAGGCAAAGGTAGAATATTGTCATGAACACAAAGAAGAGGAACATTAGAAAGTCATCATTCAAAATTGGTGTTAACCTGGACAGACAAAACAGGTGAACCCAAATAAACAGATGGAGAGAAAAATCACAAACCAGTTGCCATGATTTACAGACACAGAGACTGGTCTAACTTACACTGAAATAGAAGGAAAGCTGAGTTCACACCAAAAAATGCAAAACTGTTTCAATACTTACAAACTAATCAATGTCAGACACCAAATAAGTAGACTCAGTGAGAGAAGAAAAACTACTATGTCAATAGATACATGAAAGCCCTGAGCTAAACTATAG
>NW_021611652.1:0-1268 GCF_004785775.1 Grammomys surdaster | reverse complement strand
TCATGGGATTAAAGGCCTGTGCAACCACACCCTTTTTCACTGTAACTCTAGAACTTAGAAAACAACTAACATATAGAGATCTGCTAGTCTCTGCTTTTGAATGTGGTCTACACAAAAATGCTGGGATTGCTTAGCCTGGTATGAAAAACTAATAAAATGGGCTCATACGTTAATTAGAAGGGGATTTAATTGAAGTCAAATACATAGAAAAGGATGTTAACTCAATTCCTATAAAAAGAAAGAATATATACATATATATACACACACACATACAAATACACACACACACACACACACCTGTGGGAGGAGCTAAGGTAGGAGGTGTTAGGAGAGGAAGAGGAAGGGGAAGGAAGAGAGGAGGAAAAGGAAGAGGAGGAGATAGGAGACTGGAGAGGAGAATGAGAGAGAGAGAGAGAGAGAGAGAGAGAGAGAGAGAGAGAGAGAGAGGGAGAGGGAGAGGGAGAGAGGGAGAGAGAGAGCGCAGATGGAGGTGGATGTTCACATGTCTGTAGCAGTCAAAGGTAGTTGGTATATCTAGGTTGGGTGTTGGGTTACACTTCTGATTGTATGGGTATCTTGTTACTGATCATTATCAAATATATGGACCTTTGATTAATCTTTAAGCATTAGAGTCTCATCTTTCTACTGAGTCTGTGTGGAAGTTGGGATGGCCTGGGCAATGCCCAGTCTTGCAGAGACAGTATGGAATATGGGCAGAGCTATCTCCCACCCTGATTTCTCATGGGTGGCAGGGCTGGTGTTTCTGGCTAGCCAATTCTAGCTGCTGTGTGCACGTGGCCTCCAGCCAAGAAATGTGGCAGCTGAGCTAGGCAGAGCCAATGCAGCTTAGATAGTCGGCTTGACCCAAGGCCATTTTAAATAATTACTACAACAAACACCCCTACAGAGCTATTAATATCAATAAATGAATGAGAAAAATACATGAAAAGAAATCAGAAAAAGTCAGGCAGGGCAGCATTTGGATTCTTTTGAACATGGTCTACATGGGAATTCTGGGTTTGCTTAGCCTGGTAAGACAAATTAATAGCCTAAAATAGGCTCATACAGAAATATAGAAGGGAATTTAATTGAAGTTAAATACATAGGAAAGGATAGGATGTTAACTACCAAGGATATTAATTCCACAGAGGGGAGAATTTAAGTATACAGAGATGAAAAAATAAACTGAAGCAGTTTACCTTAAATCATAGGTTAAGAGCAGGGGATGGGGGAATAACCCTATCTCAGACATATAATAAAAACTTAGG
>NW_021611651.1:0-3286 GCF_004785775.1 Grammomys surdaster | reverse complement strand
GATTGTATTTCGTTTGTTCTTATTTTCCCCAATTTATAAGTTGAATCACAAGTTATTTATTTGTGTTCTTCCTGAGTTTTTAAAATATAAACTTGGAACTATAAATATCTCTTTGTAGGACTGCTTTTAATGTATCTCAGATGCATTGTGTGTATGTGTGTGTGTGTGTGAGTGTGTGTGTCTGTGTGTCTGTGTGTCTGTGTGTCTGAGTGTGTGTGTGTGTGTGAGTGTGTCTGTCTGTGTGTCTGTGTGTCTGAGTGTGTGTGTGTGTGTGTGTGTGTGTATCTGTGTATCTTCATTTAGTTCCAGGAACTTGTTTTTATTTCTTTCTTCACTTTTTTTTCTTTGACACATTCACCATTCAGGAATGTATTGTTTAAGTTCCATAAATTTATATTCTTACTAGATATTTATTTCCTGTCAATTTTACATTTGAAATCAATAGCAATGGATGTGCTAAAATGGGCAATGGAAAAGCCCATGAGTCCTAAACTCCACACAAACAACTACAGGGAACTAAGAAATGCTGAAGCTAAAGAAATAGTCTTCCCCAGAGAAGAACTCATAAGTAGTTCTCAATACCAAATGGTCAGTCCTGAAAACATGCATACAGGCAACACTACACAAACTGAGCAGATTGTATTTATGTAGTGAGGAATATGCACATAGAAACAAATGCATGCACATGTAGGTATATAACAACAATTAATGAAAAGAGGTCCTGATTTGAAAGAAAACAAGGAGAGGCTAATTGGGAAATGGATAAAAAAAGGGAAGGAGGAACTGATATAATTATATCATCATCTTTTTTTAATTAATAAAACCTTTGAAGTGTGACAGAGTTGAACAGTTTGCTAGTAGCTTAGACAGGGTTGGCACAAATAAGTTGATATAATATTTAAGATGGGTTAAGACAGAAAAGAAGGAAAAAAGAAGGAAAAGGAGATGAAGGAAAGAAAGAAGAAAGGAAAGAGTAGGAGAGAGAGATGGAAGGAATGAAAAAGGCTGTCTGAGTGATAAGGAAGCAAAGCAGGCAGAGACAAAAGAAAATGAAAAAGCTCCAAGGAGGGAGAGAATGAGCGTGCTTACAGGAACATAAAGGAACAGAGGTAATCCAAAGCATGATGGGAAATGGGAAAAAATGGATGAAGATGGAGTAGACACAAACTAGGTCTTATCCACCCTATTTGACATTCTTTGAGAAAACACTAAAAATTTTAAGCAATTAAGTCCAGTACAGAATAATTCAACTGAACTTACATTTTTCTTCTTTTTTATTCAATTTTTAAAATTAGTTATTGTATTTATTTACATTTTAAATGTTAGCCCCCTTCCTCCACAAACCCCTCATGCTATCCTCCCTCCCTTTCGCCTCTAAAAGAGTGCTCCTCCACCCACCTACTGACCCACCCATACCCCTTCATTGGAGCAACAAGCCTCCACAGGATCAAGCACCTCTACTCAACTATTTAAAAAATGACAACTTCACGAATTTTGCAAGCAAGTGGATGGAACTAGAAAACACCATCGTGAGTGAGGTAATTCAGACCCAAAAGGACATACAGGTTATGTACTCACTGATGAGTGGATATTAGCCCAAAAGCTTGGAATACTCATGATACAACTCACAGACCATATGAAGCATAACAAGAAAGAAGGCCACAGTGTGGATGCTTCAATCCCACTTAGAAGGAAGAACAAAATAATCACAGGAGGCAAAGAGATGAAGGGACCTGGGTGGGAGAAGAGAGGGGAGGAAAACGGGTGAGCAGGATCAGGTATGAAGTTACATTTTAAAAACCCACTCATATACTGTGGGGAGAACTGACTGAGGAGAAATCATTTAGAAAGAAAAGAAATCGGGTACAAAGGTATTGCAGCAGTTCTAACAAAACTGGATATTGGCTTGAACTAAAGTGGAGGAAATCTCATGGGATCCTACCCCTAAATGAAGATCTACAGGCATTTAATGACTGCTGAGAGAGGAACAATTATTTTCTCTAGGATTGGGCCTTCTAATTGACTATCCAACACCAAGTGCTCAACCCTAAAAGCATATGTGAAAATTCCTACCTGGACACGATAGGTTGTGTTTATCTATTTATTCATATATGTGTGTGATATATATAAATAATGATAATCGTTTTAGAAAAAGAGACTGCATTTGAGAGAAAATGGGGTCACGGAAAAATTGAAGGAAAAAGAGGGAGAAATGGTATACATAGGCTGGACATTATATGGACACTGTATTCTTTTGGTATGCATGAAACACACAAACATCCACACATAATGGGGTAGAGAATATTTTCTCTCTGGTTGACAAAGTCCCATCACTAAGCAGATGCTGAACTAACATCTGATGTGTAAGTTAATGACAGTTCCTTATTATAAGCAAAACTTATTTTTTTTTGTTTTAGCTCAGGATGTAAAAACATTGTGCTTTTGATGAAGGATTAATGATGTAACAAATGGTGTACATAACAACACTGTCAGGAGCCATAAGGGGACAAGCTAATAATTAGCAGTTGATCATCCTGAAATGCTTGCCTCGGATTATTATATAATCTGCGACAGATGTTCCCCATAAAGCAAGGCTGTGGCAGACATATTTTAGGAAAGATCCTGCTATTAATGTGCTTTTCCTATTATTATTATTATTAAACATATGTAACAATCACTAAGCAATAGCACACCCCTTTGGAGAAGATCTCTGCAGAACCACAACGATGTACTCTCTTGTAGTGATGCTATATAGACAAATAGGTGACTTCTTAAATCTTAATGATGATCCTATAAGAATTCCTAAAATTATATCAATGGTTATTTAGCTCTTTTTATAGTGAGACTGGTATTATGTCCCTTTCTGATAGTCAAAACTGCTATGAGAACTCTGCCAGTCTCCGAAGTGTCATCAGTTAACAGCCCTTAGATAGTAACCAGACTCTCTCCTGCTCAGAGCACATTCCAAGGTGGTTGTAAAACAATTAACCAAAGGTCACTAAAAGGGAACTCATGATTTATTATAAGACAGAAGAGAAAATATTGCTTAGGTTTATCTATACAAAATTTCACTAATTTTTTAGTTATAGTTTCAAACCTTCGGTGAACCTGTGGAGCTAGACAGGTGATGGATGTTTAGTCAGATAATTACTCCTAATAGATATGCATATAAACATTTTCTGTTGTAAACTTCTATTTCAATTTATGATTTGAATTTTGGTGTGAACTTGTGATGAACTTTGTAACATGTGATCAGGTACTCTGAACGATGTATAAGACAAAGGGA